>NC_140580.1:1111062107-1111307107 GCF_964204655.1 Triturus cristatus | reverse complement strand
TCTCCCACCCGTCCCTGCCCCACCGGGGTACGGGGATGGGGGCCACGTCCCTCGCGGCTCAGCAGGGTGACCAGATGGCCTGGACCGGCCAGGCCTCCCCTCCCTGCTGCTCCCTCTCAAGTCGGGCAGAGAGGCGAGGAGCAGCCCTGGGGAAGGAGCCTCCCGAGCTGACCAGATGGCCCTGCAGTCGGGTGACCAGATGACCCTGCAGGGTGGGTGACCAGATGGCCGGCCTGCCGACCGGCCGGGCTAACTCCAACTTTTGTCCTTCCCCAGAGTTCTCTAAGCCCCCACTACGTAGGGGCATAATAGTCGAGAAAAATGTGCTCCCTGGGCAGGACGTCAGGGAGAAGCCGTGGCCTGGGCTTAACCCTCCTTGGTTCCAGTGGAGGGTACGGGTGCTGGGGACAGGGGACAGGGGTTCCACCGGGGGCCCGGGGAGGCTCTCCCCGGCCTGGATAGGGTTCGGAAGCTGGGCCTGGGGCTCGAGCTCCATCTGGAGGGCCCCGGGGTGCAGAGCCCCCCCGTCCTGCAAGCCAGCCGAGGGTCTGGGCGTTCATCGGGGCAAAGGAAGGCTCTCCCCGGCCTGGCTAGGGTTCGGAAGCAGGGACCGGACCCGGGGCTTGAGCTCTGTCTGGCTGGCCATTGGGTGCTGGAGCCCCCCTCCCATCCTGCAAGCCAGCCGAGGGTCTGGGCACTGGGGACGGGGGTCCACCAGGGCCCGGGGAGGCTCTTACCGGCCTGGCTAGGGTTAGGAAGCTGTGACTGGGCCCGGGGCTCGTGCTCTGTACCAGTGTCCTAGGGTGCGGGAGCCACCCGTCTTGCAAGCCAGCCGAGGGTCCGGGCGCTGGGGAAGGGGGTCCACCAGGGCCTGGGGAGGCTCTCCACGGCCTGGCTAGTGTTCGGAAGCTGGGCCCGGGCCTCGAGCTCCATCCCAGGGTGCGGGAGCCCCCGTCCCGAAGGCCAGCCAAGGGTCTGGCGCTGGGGACGGGGGTCCACCAGGGCCCGGGGAGGCTCTCCCCGGCCTGGCTAGGGTTCGGAATCTGGGACCGGGCCCGGGGCTCGTGCTCTGTCCAGCGGGCTCCGGGGTGCGGAAGCCCCCCCGTCCTGCAAGCCAGCCGAGGGTCCAGACGCTGGGGACGGGGGTCCACCGGGGCCCAGGGAGGCTCTACCCGGCCTGGCTGCTTTCAGAAGCAAGGACCGGGCCAGGGAGCAGGGGTGGCTGGCTTTATTAGGGGTGGGCAGAAAACTCCGCTCCGCCAGCGTAGCGGAGTTTTCTGCCCACCCCTAATTTCGTCCCATATCTGAGACCAATTTAGAATTTTTCTCTCATTTGGACATATTTCTACATTTTAATCAGGCCTGGGTGGAGTTTTTCCGTGGAGTCACTGAAACACTGTGAAAATTCCACAGAGTTCCGCGAGCGGGCAAAGTGCTGACTAGGATTCTGAAGGAAGCTTGGGTAAGAAATGTAGGTGAAGTCCAAGTTTCTTCCACTAGGTGGCAGCACATGCAGGGCATACATTTTCCTATGGACCAGTAACTACAGATGTAAATATTGTGCACAACGTCAACAGTTCATTAGAACAACTCCCTCGGGAGTACAGACCAGTGAAGGAACTGACTCGAAGAGTTGCCCTGGCTTTTTTCCACTGTGTAAAGCATCACGATCATCACACCTCCAGGAAGTCGCCTTCCCTCGTAGGAGGCCTTGCCCTCAGGTCGTATCTTGCTGGAACGGATAACTCTGCCCGGACCCAAGCAACTAAGGGGTTAATGCTTTTCAAGAAAACATATTAGATATATGCTGTAATTAAAGGTTCGCTCTTGGTAAGTAGGAGTCAGGTAGACAGCTCATGTAGAATAACAGGTTGTAGGTTTATTGATGACTTTACAAGTTACATAGTAAAGTACACCACCAGGATCAGCATCTTCTGTGCTCAGCCCAGTCCCTCTAACTGCCAACCAACTTCCATTCACACACCAACATTATATGACATCACACACTGGCTGAGCAGAGCAGGGAACAATGGAGGTGTGCACAGAATGCATCACAAGCATAGCAGATTATAACAAAACTCCTTCCCTTAGAAATAATAAAATGCAACAAGAAACGTAAGATAGAAAATAATAAAATACAAATAGAAGACTTATGGATTCTAGCTTCAAAAAAATCCTATAAACTATTGACACAGTGGTCACATCTGGCAACCTCCATACACGACCAGAAACACACCGATAAACAGGTCCCACAGAATTCTTAATACGCCACCTATTACTCAACCAGGCATAAACAATCAAATGAACCACAAAATGGGTATCTTTAAACCCTCACTCAACCCAGAATAGGGCATCTAGTGCATAACCTAGAAAAGGGCATTATGTGCATAATGCAATGGGTGTCTTTCAACCCTCGCACATCCCAAAACAACAGGATATCACATGAAATTTAAAAACAGATCTCTATCGACCCACACTCATTCAACCCAAAACACGGCAAAATGCAATGGGTGTCTTTCAACCCTCGCTTATCTCAAAACAACAGGATATGACATTTAAAAACGGGTCTTTTTCAACCCACACTCATCCCAAAACAGTAGGGCATCTTCTAAATTTAGCAACGGGGCTAACATTACACATTCACCCCCTACTGCATACTCTTGAAGAATTACGAACATTCACCCTCTACTGTATACTTTTACAGGCTTAGGGACTAGCATCACATGTTCACCCTCTACTGCATACCTTTGTAGAATCAGGACCTAAAACACTCACCCTATACTGCATACTCTTGCCATGCCAGGGATTCAAAAACTCCCACTCCCTACCTTATTAATCTGCAAGACCAGGGATTTAAATGACACAAGTATTTTCCTAACTACTTCAGAACAAGAATGTATAATACAACCAACATCATATGTGTACATTCAGCATAGCATTAAAAATAATTATTGATGTACAGCCAAACCCAAAATCTTCCTCTCTGGTGAGAAACATTTCATCAGGACATTCGCAGAGAACAGTGCTAGTAGATCCAAAACCACACAGTGCAGCACGTCCTATTGAAACAGTTCGTTACCCTCAAATACCATGTGATGATCAGCTGTTGTGCAGTCCAATTAATATAGGGGCTTATTACGATGTCTGTCGGGGTTGCTTCTGACCGACACCGTCGCCGTCTCGGGACCGACCAACTTCCGACCGCATGATTACGATGCAACCAAACACTGTTCGGTCGCAAACTCCCATTTCTCTATGGGAGCTTGTGTTATGGCCGTTAACCAGCCGTATTACAGGCACCCATAGAGAAATGGGGGAGTGTGTAAAAACCCTGCACCCTGTGGCAGGCACCCCATAGTGCTTGCCACACCAAGCAGGGATTTACAGGGGGTACCCTAGATATTCCCTCGGCCACCAACTGTAGGCTGCAGAGGCAAGTGGCCCCCAAAGTCGCTTTCCAACAGCTTTTAGGCCAGCAAGGAAAGACTGTCGGAAACCGACATCATAATCCCGACAGCGGAAACGCCGTACATAGGGGATTACAGTGCAGGTCCAACCGGCCGTAAGACTTCGAGAGCCAGTCGGAACCACGTCAGAATGACCAGGCGATTTACGTTCGGACTGCCAACATCGTAATTCGGCAGTTGGACCGCAAACCGAAGGTGTCAGTCGGAAACTCTCTGACGGCATCATAATTGGCCCCATAATCTTCCAGAATGCTGACAGTGCACCAAAACACTGGATGCATGTCCTAAATGCAGCTTGTTTTGTTGAGGAATCGCACGTTGCTCTACTGCTGTTTTGGGTCTCCAAATGCGGCTCCAGTGTCCCAGAATGTGCCACTCAGGTCTATGCACTGGCTCCATATGCTTTTTTTCACATAAAATGGCTCCAGTCTACGTGGCAGCTCCATATACTTTACCTCACATAAAACGGCTCCAGTTTACTTTACTTCACGTTAAAAAGTTCAACATGTGCTGCACTTTCAAGCACTTCCTGGTGAAAACTTTGGCAAACACTCCCTGGTTTTGCCACCGGCTACCGCATCAACAAAACAGTTCACATCCCAGACCCCAGCTGTGACGTCGCTATGACGGTTGAAAGCACATACTTCACACGCGCTTGCCAATACTGCACTTATCCCCCCTGGAATTCTTAGGAGCAGTGCACGGCAGCCTTGCAGATACTTTCAAACACATAGGGGCCGATACCGATGTCGGACGGACCCGAGTCCGTCCGACATCGGTCAGGAACCGTGACCGACCGACTTTCTGTCGTCGGTTACGGCCCTATAAGTACGAGGTGACCGAACCCTGTTCGGTCGCACTCGTATATTTCACAATGGGAGCATGCATTCCAACCGGAATGCATGCCCGCATTGTGAAATGGAGGGGTGCAGTTCATCCCTACACCCTGTGGCCGGCACCCCAAGGTGCCTGCCACCGGGTGTAGGGATCAACAGAGGGGAACCATAGGTGCCCCCAGGCTGCCATTCGGTGGCCTCACACCCATGAGGGACCTATTGGGGCCCCCCAAAGACATTTTCCGACTGCCTTTTTATGCCGGAAACACCGGTACAATAAGGCAGTGGAAAACTGCCATTTTACTCCCTCGGTCGTAAAGAGGCTGTCGAGGGAGTACTGAAGGATTTCCGGAGGGCGGACGGGCTCTCTGAGCCCATCGGATGCCATCCAGAGACCCGAGGTTGATTCCTTTCCAACCGAGCCCATCGGAATGGCTCGGTCAGAAAGGAATCCGAATGGCACCTTCCGATGCGGACGGAAGTGCTCCAACTGTTGGTCAGAGGCCTTCCGTCCGGCATCAGAATCCGCCCCTTACTTGGAATTCCTGGCAGCAGCAGCTCCTAATGGCATGCACAATAGGGTAATACGTTGATGAAGGTGGCAATGTGTCAAATGGGCACCACGCTCTACCTTGAGGCTCGATAATGCCTCCGATAACAGCACTTTGCATGCACATGCAGGACCACGAGTGCCGTTCAAACCATAACACTGTAGCTCGCCTGCCTCGCACTGCACAACACCTGCACTAATTACTGCTGCAAATTTTGGGTGGCTCACCCTTCATCCCCAGATGTACTTGCCCATCACGCTTCACAGCAGGCAAAAGTGAAATCAGGACAAAATTGCTGACAATGCCCTCATTTCTTGCATTGCAGTTCACTCACTGCAGGTATGTCTTCACTCATTATCAGTTCACCACCGTAAATGCTGAATTCAAACAACCTTCAATCAATATTGGCACTGGTTAGCTGATTGTTCAGGTCTGTAAATTTTCCACCTATGTATGTACGTTGTTCAGAAGTTCACACCCAAACATTTAGCTTTTTGGGTTCGAAGTCCGCAGGCTGTCTGTTGAAAAGACACTGGTATAAAGATACCCTCTTGGTAAGCAGGAGTCAGGTAGCCAGCTCGTGTAAGATAGCAGGTTGAAGGTTTATTGAAGAAGTTATAGCTTAGGTTACATAGTAAGAACCCCACCAGGAGCAGCATCCTCACCGCTCAGCCCACTCTCTCTAAATGGCAGTCGTCCTGGCACTCATCAACATTCCATGACCTCATACACTAGCTGAGCAGCAGGGATCCTCTATGGAGAGGATGCACTACAACTGATAGCAGGTTATGACAATCACCTTCCCTTAGAAAAAGAATGAAAATACAACAGGAAATGCAAGACAGAAAATAATACAATCAATAAGTCCTATAAATTCTTCAAACCCTCTGAATTATTCAGAAAGGTCAGATAAGAAAACCTTCACCACTTGCCCCCCTGCAGTACACACAGCGGGCCAAGGACATCCACCACTGCCCCCCTGCTGTGCACACTCGCCGGACCAGAGACAAACAGTTAATGCACCTTCTACTGCACAGTTTTGCATACTGTGGGGACTAGGGAAATACATGGCAGGACCAGGGAAATACACACGTCACTACTGTACACACTATTTGGAAACATACTGCATGCTCCGCCTCTACAGCATACCTTGCAGGACCAAGGAAGAATAACACTCACCCTATACTACATACTCATGCAGGCTAGCGACTAGCACTAATCATTCACCCCCCTACTTGATACTCTTGCAGGACCAGGGAACTCAATAATGTATGTGGAGCACTATTGCGTCTGTTAAGTCAAGTGTGGGAATATCCAGAAGTCTCCAAAGTTCAATGCACTCTTTGCCAGTTTAAAAGAAATCAGTGCCACAGATTCAAACCTAGATGGTGAATTTGAGGTCACTGCAGGGCTGGCTTTTGGGCGGTGCGAGCGGTGCGACCGCACCGGGTGCCAAGGTCAGGGGGGCGCCGGCCGCCACCTACGTCTCTTACTCTTAAATCAGCACTCACTGAGCCTGCCTGCACTGTTAAACGGTTGTCCCCTCTTTCTTTTCTACGATGTATCTTCGTAGAAATGGAAAGAGAGGAAAACCGTGTTACCAAATCAGGAGGCACGCTTTTGTTTTGCCCGCCCATGCGTTGCTCTGCCTGACTGCCTCTAACTAAGTGTTGAACGTTTGATTGGATTTGGATTGGCCTGTAACTGAAACCGTTACCTACATCGCGGGGGCGGGCCTTGGGAAACTCGCAGATACTCTTCCGGCGGCTAATGTTACTGGTGGTTGCGCGCGCTCTCCGACAGTCCACGGGATTTTTGGCAGTGGCACAGAGACTGAGCCTCCTCTCTGCAGCAACATAAAGTGAGTTAGGTGACGGTCTACTTTTTTTTAATCAATCAATAATTTAAATGTGCACTGTGCACAAACAATATAGGGTGGTGACCTCCCCTCCTTCTCAGGCCCGGTTTTAGCGACCCAAACATGAGCCTTGGCCCTCGCAGTGAGGGCTTGAAGGCAGGCGCGCAGAACACGTCGTGTGTGTCAGCCCGGGCAGAGACAGCTTCCCGGGCGTGCGCACACACAACGTTTTAGAGATTATCGCAGCCGCACCCGAGTACTTCACAGGTCTTTAAAAGACCATTTTCATGTTAACGAGGCTTTGTTTATTTTTTCACCCCTTCATCTCCACATTCCCGGCAATGGCCACAATGTTCTGCTGCGTGGATATTTCTTTTTCTATGCAGCGCAGGAGAAAATAAGTTTGTTTATTCGTATTCACCTTTCCTGACTCCTGCAGCTGCTTATCACAGCAGGCTGTGACACAAAGTTTGACTAACGGAGTAGGTAAGAGAATGTGTTACTAATATGTTTTTCTTTTTAAAATATGCGCAGGCCCAGCAGGGCACATACTTCGTGTGTGATGCAGGACAACAATAAGACAATAAAAGATGCCCAGATAACGCTGGTGATTAATGATCCTGCTGGAGAGCAATCATTTGTCTGTTAGTAGTTTTTAAATGCAGATGAACTGTATTTTATGTGGAAGCTCAGTGGGTTACTGCCTTTGTCACAGAGATCCTTTTGTTACTTGCAGTTCAGAAGTTACAATCCAAACATAGGACAGTGACCAATGAACTGTCATCAAAGAGCTGCATACAAACATGAATGGTATAGTTAGAACTTCGCTTTCTTTTTTTGTGACATAGTTAGAACTTCCCTAGTCTTTCATTATTCTAATTTTGCTAAAATTAGTATGTTTGGGCAGATATACATTTTTATCAGTAAAGCTGAACCGACCCCATGGAATACTCTTTAAATCCTAAGGTTGTGTTTCCCCAGACCAAACCCTCTTAAAATATCCGGCCCACCAGCATGGATGAAATGTGATTCATACACCTTGTAATCCTCATTTGCTTATGTGGCATTCCCTGTATACTGATTTATATACTTGTATGATTCATTGTCTCTGTATAATGTGTGCGTGGTGTAAAGTACTGACACACACTACACTGATATGAGTAGCGCTATACAACTAATGAAATGCATATGAGAGAGGGGCTACTTAAAGATGAGGGGCTCTGTTGGAGGGGGGCAGTGAGGGAATCCGAGGTAGTAGCTAGTGGAGAGAGAAGTTTTTCTAAGTTAAAGTTAATTAAAACATATTTAAGATCCACAATGAAAGATGAAAGGCTATCATATTTGGCAATCCTATCCATTGAAAATGATATTGCACAACAACTGGACTTATCCACATCAATATTGGCATTTGCAAAAATGAAAGCCCGTAAAGTTCAATTTTCTTGAAATTTGCAAATTGTTTTTACAAAATTAACAGTTAGAAAATGTTAATAATTACATCAACAGGATGTATATTGTTTTGGGCTATAAAATAAGCTATAATTGACTGATGGTGTCGTAATATCTGTTCCCCATCTAATCCCTATTTAATTTACATTACATTTGAGCATACATTTTATATATTATAAAATGTATCCTGTATATATTTAATATGCGGTTGAGAAACCATACAACTCAACATAAAAAATGTTTGCTGGGGGAATGCGGGGGGGGGGCGCCAACAAAGATTGTCGCACAGGGCGCCACAATCTCTAAAGCCGGCCCTGGGTCACTGTGAGGAAGTTCATCAAAAAGAAGGGAATCTCTTTCCTGACACAGAGCTCTGGAAAGAAAGAAAGGACAATAGCAACAGCGTCGAAAGATGGAAACTGAGAGAGGACAGGCAAAGAGGAAGAGAAAATGGCGGAGCCATGGACAGAAGAAGTGAAAGAAGATTCCCATTTTAAACAGGGAGAAGAAGGCAAGAGAAGGACACAAAAAAACGAGCTAACTCTGGCGAAGGAGCAGAGTGGAAGTGCGGCAGAGGAGCCCTTTCTATTTCCTCTGATGGACCTGACAATGGTGAAGGCAGACGGAGGTATCGAGGTGGAGGTGGGGGACCCGAACAACAACACCTCTGTGAGAAGGGGTGGATGCTGCTGTTGAACGCTATGAGGTGCACTACAGGCCCGGGGGGATGTGGCACCACGGGTGAGTGGGGAAGCGCCAGTTTAGTGGGCGGTAGCAGGGAGAAAGGGAGGGAGAAAGGTTTTATAGTATTTGTTTTTTATTGTTATTAACATCTACTATTCTAATGTTTGCTTTGGATGGATACGGAAGGCTACAAAGTGCCTAAGTAAATTGGCGAAACTAGGCCAGCAAGGTCACACTAATCAGAAGTGGTATTCATGTTGCTTTACAACAACTACCCATTTTTCTCTTTCTCTAAAGCCTGATATATCTGTTGAGGCAAAGAAAAGGGAAGGGAAAAAGAATAATAAGTGTGAAAGAGATTTACTCTAAGCTGATCAAGAAATCATCTTGGATGAAGAGGTTTTTGTGTATTGTGCTTATTTATTCATTATAACCATTTTTAAAGCGCACAAATACTCGTAGGTGTCTCGGTGCTATGTGCTGGGAGGGTACGCAGGGTGCAAGAGGGGAACCTATTGCTTAAATAAGCCAAGTTTTTATTTGTTTCCTGAAGGATAACAGCGTGGTACTAGCCTTAATCTGCAAAGGAGGAGATTTCTACAATTTGGATGTGGCAACTATAAAGCTTCTGTCACCCCAGTTGGCTTTCTTTGTTCAAGGGACAATCGGAAGATTGGAATCTGCTGAGTGAAGAGATCTGCTGGGCGTGTAAGCCAGAAAAGCTTTCTTCAGGTGTTCCGGTCCTGCATTATGAATTGCCTTATAGGTAATACAGAGGGCTTTAAATTTCGTTCTGCTTCTTATGGGCAACCAATGAAGCTGGCGCACTGCATTGGAGATGGGCTTGAACTTAGTGGTACCTGACAGTGTCCTAGCGGCTGCATTCTGTATCAGCTGCAGCCTATCCAGAAACCTTTCTTGTGCATTAAGTGGGCAGAGCTGGCGGAGCGGCACTAAGTGGAGGTCTCGGAGTTAGGGACTCCATGGAAACTCCGATCCGCTCAGCTCCGCTCCGCCTCCCGCCTCCACCCCCCTAAGAAGAATTACATTAAATATACTTTAAAGGTTAAACAAATCAACACTTACCTTAACTGCGGTGTCCCTGGCCTGCCGTCCTCCTCTTCCTTGGTTTCACGATCATTTGCGCATGCGTGCGCACCCACGCATGGGCATTTCTCGCATGCACATTCCTTGCGAGAAATGTGCATGCGCGCGCGCATGTGCAGATCATCGTGAAACCGAGGAAGAGGAGGACGGCAGACCGGGGACACCACAGTTAAGGTAAGTGTTGAATTTTTAACCTAAATAGTATATTTAATGTAATTCTTCCTGGGGGGGTGGAGGCGTGGACTGGGCAACTCCGCTCTGCCACGGAGTGTGCCGAGTTGTTCCTACTCTGCGTTCTCCACGGAACGCGGAGTAAGCACAGTGCCACACACCACATGCTTAATTAAGAGGCTGTTGCAGTGGTCAACTTTAGACATGACCAGAGCACAGATTAACTTTCTACCGGTGTTGACTGGGATGAAAGATAACAATTTCTTTATCATTCGTAAAGCATAAAAGGAAGAGGAGACCACTGCGTTAGCATGATGTATGAAGGATAGTCTATCGGCAAAAGTGACACCTAAGTTTCTTGCCTTTTTGACAGGGATTGGGGGTAATCCTACATCCACTAGCCACCAGGTCGGAGACCGTCCTTGGGCAAGGTTTTCAAAGACCATTACTTCTGTCTTGTCAGAATTTTATTTAAGACAGTGATTTGACATCCAGGAACTAATTGCCAGCATGCCCTCATGAAAACTTGCAGAGTCTGCATTTCCATCTTTATGCATGGCGAGCACCAGTTGAGTGTCATCCACATAAGACGTAAGACCCATCTCGAATGATTTAATTACTTGTGCTAAGTCCGTCACATAAGTGTTGAACAAAGTCGGAATTACTGAGGATCCTTGCGGAACTCCACATGGGAGTGAAAAACTGGTGACTTAAAGTCATCCAGACTTACAGACTCGGTGCGATTGGCTAGGAAAGAGGACAGCAAAGCTTTGGCCTTGTGTCCGATGCCTAAGGCTGAGACACGGTTGATCAGTGCAGCATGATCAACTGTGTCAAATGCTGGCGATAGATCCAGTAGCACCAGTACTGCGGCACCACCTTAATCCAGCACAAACCTAATTTATTCAGACGCTTTAATGAGTGCGGTTTCGGTGATATGGCCTTTCCTAAAGCCAAACTGCATTGTGGGAGTGGGAGACAGTGATAAATCCAAGACACACAAATATCTTAAAGGTTCTCCCATACCTTGAGAAGGAGAGCTAAGATGCCAACTGATAGTCTCTTAAAGATAAAGAGAGCTCAAGCTAAGAATTATTTGGTTTATTTGTTTTTCTTGTACTTACCCAATTTCTATTTTTCCTTTTGAGGGACCAAGTGGGGCTGCGGTACATGGAAGACCAAGAAGAGAAAAAAAGGAAAGGTTAACTGAAGATCCACAAAGCCTTTACGTCTCTAATAATCCACCCTGTCACTACCAAGGAGCTGAAAAGACTTTGGGACTCATTATGATGTCGGTGGGACTGACACCGACGGTATGTCAATGTTAGTCCAACCGACCTCTGAAGCAGCGGTCAGCCCGCTTCATTACAATGCGGTCGGTCGAGCCGCATGTTTGAGAGAGCGACCTCTGCAGTTCTGACAGGTTCTGCCCTGCGTTCGGAATGTAATCCCTACAATGAGGGTGGTGCCTGCTCAGGCCCTGCCGTAGGGATTGCAGTAGCCCTTTCCGACAGCCTTTCAATGGCGGTCCAACTGCCATTTAAAGGCTGTCGGAAATGGACTTTGGGGGCCTCTAGCAGGGCCCCGTCCCACTGGAGCATCTGCTATGAAGCCAGGGGGCACCACAGGTGCCCCCACAAACATCCATGCCCCGTGTGACAGGCACTGTGAGGTGCAAGCCATAGGGTGCAGGGATGTTTAAAAACTTGCCTTTTGGCATTGGGGCTTGTGCTTGGGCCCTTTTCCATGCCACAGCACAAGCCTCAATGCCAAAAGGCATGTTCCAACTGCCTCCACGATGGTCGGATCCTAATTAGGTGGTCGGGACTCCCGACTACCTGTTGGTCAATCCCTTTACCTAAACGATGTCGGTCGGATGCTTATCCGACCGGCTTCGTAATTAGGGCCTTTTTGTCTTTCTTCTTTCCCTAATCACTAACAAACCACAATGGTATTCAGACAAAATATCGAGTTTAAAATATCAATGTATAAGAATACCAGGTCTAAAATATTTTGACATGGAAATATCGATTTGAGGGTAAGTAATATCGATTTCTAAAATATCGCAGTTATTAATATAATTTGCAAAAATATAGGGGACGATTCCGATCCTGGAAAAACCGGGTACGAATCGTCGGACGGAGCGTTTTCTCCGTCCGACTCGTACCCGGGAAAACCACCTTACAAACCCGCAAGTACGATTCGTACAGAAACACCATTTCCATACGAATCGTAAAAAACACCGACCGGCTAAAATATACCCACAATTCCGATCCGGGACACCGCGTACGCGACATTCGCACGGAGTCAGGCAGCGTTTTACGGACCAGCAAGTACGATTCGTACCCACAGCACTTCGCACGGCAATATTTTTACGGGACCCAAAAAGTGCCGGAAAAGCTAAGTACGCCACGATGCATGACGAAAAGGGGGCCGGTATGCACCGTACCCCCATCCCTACATGTCCGCACCGTACCCCCACCCCCGTATGTACGGTGCGTACCCCATCCCTACATGTCCGCACCGTACCCCCACCCTTGTATGTACGGTGCGTATCCCCACCCCGTGTAGGTACGGAGCGTACCCCCACCCCGTGTAGGTACGGTGCGTACCCCCACCCCCGTATGTACGGCGCATACCCCCACCCCCCATATGTACAGTGCGTACCCCCATCCCCCATATGTACGGTGCGTACCCCCAGCGCTAGGCGCTGGGGGTAGGCACCATACATACGGGGGTGGGGGTACGCTCCGTACATAAGGGGGTGGGGGTTCGCACCGTACCTACACGGGGTGGGGGTACGCTCCGTACCTACATGGGGTGGGGGTACGCACCGTACCTACACGGGGTGGGGGTACGCACCATACCTACACGGGGTGGGGGTACGCACCGTACCTACACGGGTGGGGGCATGCTCCATACCTACACGGGGTGGGGGTACGCACCATACCTACACGGGGTGGGGGTACGCACCGTACCTACACGGGGTGGGGGTACGCTCCGTGCCTACGGGGGTGGGGTGGGGGTACGGCGCGTACATGGGGGGAATGGGGGTACGGCGCGTACTTGGGGGGGGGGTGGGCTGGGGGGGTGTTCGGCGCGTATGCGGGCACATGTTTGGACGTCTCCATGGTTGCTATGGGAGTTCGCTCCGTACGGTGTTTTTTCCATACGGTTGTGCATTCGGACGGACGGGACGGATCGTACTTGCGCTCTCGGACTTCAGTTTCCCGATTCGTACGTAAAACTGTCCGGGGACGTGTCGGACACTTTTTCCGCCCCGAGGACGTGTCGGGGAATTTTCCCAATGCGATTCGTATGGATTTTTTAACATACGAATCGTACTTGCCAGTTTGTACGGGACTTCTATGATTCGTACGTAAAAAAATCCGGATACGGGGGCGTGGCCAACCGGGCAACATGGCGGACGCGAGCTGCTGAGGCTCCGACCGTAATCCCCTGATGATCCTGACAGCGATCCTGTGAGGGGACAGGACGTGGCGGCGAGACGCGGGTCCAGAGAGAGGAGACCGCGAGGAGTCCGCGCAGCCCAGCGGGCGGTGATTTCATAGCGCCGGGGCCCGGCGCGGCTCGGGAGACGGGGACGCGCGCGGCGGCCTGCGAGGAGGGGCCGGCCGCTGGAGCCCGCGCTGGCACTCGACGGAGGCCCTGTGACGACGCGACATTCGCACGGAGTCAGGCAGCGTTTTACGGACCAGCAAGTACGATTCGTACCCACAGCACTTCGCACGGCAATATTTTTACGGGACCCAAAAAGTGCCGGAAAAGCTAAGTACGCCACGATGCATGACGAAAAGGGGGCCGGTATGCACCGTATCCCCATCCCTACATGTCCGCACCGTACCCCCACCCCCGTATGTACGGTGCGTACCCCATCCCTACATGTCCGCACCGTACCCCCACCCTCGTATGTACGGTGCGTACCCCCACCCCGTGTAGGTACGGAGCGTACCCCCACCCCGTGTAGGTACGGTGCGTACCCCCACCCCCGTATGTACGGTGCATACCCCCACCCCCCATATGTACAGTGCGTACCCCCATCCCCCATATGTACGGTGCGTACCCCCAGCGCTAGGCGCTGGGAGTACGCACCATACATACGGGGGTGGGGGTACGCTCCGTACATAAGGGGGTGGGGGTTCGCACCGTACCTACACGGGGTGGGGGTACGCTCCGTACCTACATGGGGTGGGGGTACGCACCGTACCTACACGGGGTGGGGGTACGCACCATACCTACACGGGGTGGGGGTACGCACCGTACCTACACGGGTGGGGGCATGCTCCATACCTACACGGGGTGGGGGTACGCACCATACCTACACGGGGTGGGGGTACGCACCGTACCTACACGGGGTGGGGGTACGCTCCGTGCCTACGGGGGTGGGGTGGGGGTACGGCGCGTACATGGGGGGAATGGGGGTACGGCGCGTACTTGGGGGGGGTGGGCTGGGGGGGTGTTCGGCGCGTATGCGGGCACATGTTTGGACGTCTCCATGGTTGCTATGGGAGTTCGCTCCGTACGGTGTTTTTTCCATACGGTTGTGCATTCGGACGGACGGGACGGATCGTACTTGCGCTCTCGGACTTCAGTTTCCCGATTCGTACGTAAAACTGTCCGGGGACGTGTCGGACACTTTTTCCGCCCCGAGGACGTGTCGGGGAATTTTCCCAATGCGATTCGTGTGGATTTTTTAACATACGAATCGTACTTGCCAGTTTGTACGGGACTTCTACGATTCGTACGTAAAAAAATCCAGATACGGGGGCGTGGCCAACCGGGCAACATGGCGGACGCGAGCTGCTGAGGCTCCGACCGTAATCCCCTGATGATCCTGACAGCGATCCTGTGAGGGGACAGGACGTGGCGGCGAGACGCGGGTCCAGAGAGAGGAGACCGCGAGGAGTCCGCGCAGCCCAGCGGGCGGTGATTTCATAGCGCCGGGGCCCGGCGCGGCTCGGGAGACGGGGACGCGCGCGGCGGCCTGCGAGGAGGGGCCGGCCGCTGGAGCCCGCGCTGGCACTCGACGGAGGCCCTGTGACGGTGCCTCGGAGCGGAGAGACCTGCAGGCTGCAAACTGCCGGCGCCTGGGGACGCGACCTGACGGGACCCCTGCCGGGTGCTGGGGCATTGTGAGGGGCCCAGAGGAGGCGGCACGAGGCGGTGCCCAAGACTGCCTGCTGGAGGCCTGCTGCACCCTGCGAGGCGACTGGAGACGGGGCATCGTGGGACTGTGGCCCATGCGGACGAAGAGACCCGGACTGCGAGGGGGAGCCTGAGGCCACGAACCGTCGCCGAGCACTGGACAGTACGGTGAGCTGGGGCCGGGGGCCTGTGCCGGTCTCCCTGATGAATGTGAGCCCGCCATGACTGCGACGGCGATGTGTGGTGCGGAAGGCCTTGGCGCCGGGGGGTGATCCACGGTCGCGCCTGAGGCAAGACGTGGGCGCAGGAGCCTGGACTGGAGTGGCCTAGAGCCGGTGCACATTGAGGGACGCCGGGCGGTGAGGGGTACAGCGAGCCCGGAGGACCCGGAGGCCGCGCGCGGGCGGCCGCTGCTGAACCTGAGGCCGGGCATAAACAGGGGCGGACGCCATTTCGTCGGAGGCGCCATCTTGGGTGCGGCTGTGGATGCGCCTGGCCCGCTGGACGCTGCGGGGGTCGCCGACCGGCACACAGCGGAGCAATCTGGGGCCCCCCCATGAGCCGGTGAGCTGGGGAGTGGAGATCGCGGGAGTGGGACCCCACCCGTGGGACTGGCTGATGGGACTGGACTGACTCACGCCCCAGTGGGCACGAAGACGGCGAAGGCAGAGTGCGTCGAGGGGTGCAACGGTCTGCTAGCGGGCACCGGTCGGGTGTAGCTGGCAAGACTGGAGAGGGCCTAGACCGGAGGACGCGCCAGGGACAAGTGCTGTGGTGCGGTGCCCTGAGGAGTGAGGGGTGACAGGTCCCGAGCGCCCCACCTGGGCGGGGAAGCCTTGCTGGTGTGTTTCCCTTTGGAGCCTGTTGTCTGAGCGGACTGTGGGGTGCTCTCTGTCCTCCTCCCGGTTGTTCGCCGCCTGGCGACTGCGCCCTCGGAGCCCGAGGAGGACCCCGGCGGCCGCGCCGGGCGACGTGTCGGTGGGTCCGGAGAGCCCACACCTGGCTGTGGCCGCGACACCTGGGGCCGAATCGTGAATGCCGTCCGCCCAGCAGTACGCAATGGGCCGGCTTCGAGACAAATCGCAGCAGGGACAGCTGCGCGCTGGGAGCCTGGACCCCCCGCAGGGGCGCTCGGAGGGAGGTGCGGAGCCGCAAACGGCGGCCCTCTCCGCCAAAATGGACACCATGCTCGCGGCGGTGGAGAAACTCAGCACCACCCTGGACCAGACACGGGAGTCCCTTGAAACAAGGATAGACAAGGTCGCATCGGACTTCACCCTCCTTCATGCTGACCATCGCAAACTGGCCGAGAGGGTAGCGGCTCACGACCAAACGCTCCAGGAGCTTCCGCCTGTTGTCCAGAGCCACAGCGCGGCATTGCAGGATGTGCTGGACCGGGTCCATGCCCTTGAAGACCGGGTGGACGATGCGGAAGGGCGCTCCCGGCGCAACAACATCCGCGCAGTGGGCCTTCCGGAAGGAGTGGAGGGTAGGCACCCGGAGCGCTATGTGGAGACCTGGCTGCGTGATCTCCTGCCCCAAGGGGTACTGTCCCAGCACTTCGTGGTGGAACGGGCACACAGGGTGCCGGCGCAGAAGCCCAAGCCGGGGGCTCGGCCCCGGCCGTTCCTCTTCAGGCTTCTCAACTACCGGGACAGGGATGCAGTTCTGAGTGAAATCAGGAAGTCTGGCGACCTGACGGTGGGCAGCAGCCGAGTCATGCTGTTCCCGGACTACACTGCAGCCGTGCAGCGGCGAAGAAGCAACTACATGGCAGTGAAGAGGCAGCTCCGGGAGCTGGCGCTACCCTACTCCCTGCTGTTCCCGGCCCGCCTCCGAGTGGTGGCGAAAGAGGGGTCCGCTTCTTCGACTCCCCGGCGGACGTGTGGGACTGGCTGGAGGAGACGGGGCAGTGGACGGGGGCGAGACCCGATGGTCCGGACAGCGAAGGCCGCCCTAAGCGACGATCCAGAAGACGGGGGCGCAACGGGGCACGGCAGCTAGCGCATCCAGGACGAGTGGCGCCTAGTCCAGAAAGAATGCGGATGGAACGGCAGGAGGCACTTGAGGCGGTGGCGACGCTTGGGGCATCGCCTGCCAGTGGGCGAATGGAGACTGGTGCACACAGCGCCCCGGGCACGAGTGGGGCGTCGTCCCCGTCCACTGTGGTCTCGGAAGACTTGCTCTTGCCCGTGGTGACCCCACAAACTGCCGACCTAATGGTGTGATCAGCTGTTGCAGTGTTGCGGACTGGGTGGGGACCATGCAGGTTAGATGGTGCAGAGTACTTGCAGTGGCGCCGCGCTGGGTGACCCTGGGGACCCTAAGCCCGGTTTGGGGGGGGCGGGGGACAGGCGCGGGGAGCGACTGGCCTTGTGGGGGGGGTGGCGCATGGCACGCCCCACTAGATGTCGCAGCCGCGGGCTCCCACCGTTGCGCCTTGCGCTGGGTCTGCGCGGCAGTTTGGTCCTTGCCACGATGCTGCCCCTCCTTCTATCAGCGGCGATAGGGGAAGGGAACCGCCACTAAAGCGTAGTTACACTCGCGCGAACCCCATTAGGCACCACCCTGCCATAGCCTAACCTTGCTTAGCAACTCAGAAGTTTGGACGGATGCCCCGTTGGGAATACGCCCCATTTGTTAACTTGTTCATAGTAGTTATATTGTTTGTATGGCAGCGCATTAACATGCTCCCTCCGCACTGTGGCCCGCCTTCCTCCCCCGGCGCTGACGCTTTGCCCCTGGCCCGGCTTGCTCGACTGGCTTCGCAATGGCGCACACCAACATTGTGACCTGGAATATACGGGGCATGCACACGCCGTCCAAGCGGTACTCCATCTTTTCCTACTTACAGCGACATTCCGTTGGGATTGCACTCCTGCAGGAGACGCATATGACCCAGACGGAGCTAGGCAGACTCTCCAGGCGCTGGAGGGGGCGGACTTATGGCACTGTTTACTCGGCGCACGCACGGGGCACGATGATCTGGGTGCGGGCAGGCGTCCCCTTCGACTGCAAGGAGGTGGTGGTGGACAGGGAAGGCAGATACACGCTTGTGCGAGGGAAGCTGATTGGGCAGGAGATGTTGCTGGGCTCACTCTACGCGCCTAACGTAGATCAGGCCTCCTTTTTGGTGCACTTGACACAGCTTCTACATCCTTATGCTGGGCTCCCCTGGATGTTAGGGGGGGACTTCAACATGGTGCTGGATGTCCAGTTAGATAGATCCTTCCCTCCCCTCCGTGCAACAACGGCAGAGTCCGGTGCCCGGGCGCTGGGAGACTGGCTCACACACTGGTCGCTGCTGGACCTGTGGCGCATACTACACCCTCAGGACAGGATATACTCTTACTATTCGGCAGTTCATGACCTACACGTACGGCAGGATAGGATCGTGGGCTCCCGGTCCTTGCTCCCGCTTATCGAGCAGTCTGAGTACCTGGGGCGGACACACTCTGACCATAACCCCTTGTGGTTTAGGATTGGCTGGGTGGCGGATCGCCCGCCTGTGCCTACCTGGCGACTCCAGCCGAGCGCGCTGGAGGACCCGGAGTTCCGCTCTTCTCTTGGCACGGCTGTGCTGGAATACTTTGACACCAATGAGGGGACGGCGGGTAGCGCCTTGGTGGAATGGGACGCCCATAAGGTGGCCGTTCGGGGGCACTGCCTGGGGGCCCAGTGGAACATACGTAAGACCCTGTCCGACTCCTTGGCGCGCCTGGAGGACGAACTCCTGCAGTATGAGAGGGAGGGAGAAGGAGGGGGTAGGTACTCCCGTAGCCTGGAGGACCTCCGTGGGAAACACGCGGAGCTCTTGGAGCGGCTCCGTTGCCACAACTACGCAGCGCACACGGCCAGAACGCACGCTAGAGCGGACAGGGCAGGCCGCCTGCTGACCTGGTTGATCCGCCAGGACGACCGTCGTGACCCGGTCGGGGCGATCCGCATGGAAGAAGGGGTGGTAGTGTACACGCAGCACGAAATACACCGGGCCTTCACGGCTCATTACAGGCGACTGTACACGGCCAGGGGGACGGGTCCTCGACACCTCCTTGGGGAGTTTATGGCTTCCGTCCACCTACCGGTGGCCTCCAGGGAACACAACGCAGCGCTCGGTGGCCCCCTTTCCCTAGAGGAAATTGGGGAGGCGATACAGTCCATGGCGTCGGGAAAAACGCCGGGGCCGGACGGACTGCCCGCGGAGTACTACAAGGCTTACCGCGAATCTTTAGTGCCGCTGCTGCGAGCACTCTACAGTAAGGTGCTGGAGGACGGGACGCTCCCACCCTCCATGCGGGAGGCGTTCCTGGTTTCTCTGCCTAAGCCGGATCGTGACAGCACATCCCTGGGCTCCTACCGACCCCTGGCAATGCTCAACGTGGATTACAAAATCCTAGCAAAGGCTCTGGCGGACCGGCTGGCGCCAGTGGTTCCTCACCTGGTGCATCCGGACCAAAACGGAGGCGGTGCCGGTGGGCCGGGGCACCCGGCAGGGATGCCCTCTGTCCCCACTGCTGTTCGCCCTGGCGATGGAGCCCCTGGCGGCGGCCATGCGGATGACCCTGGGAGATGGTATACCGCTGGGGGACGCGGTTCATCAAGTGTCGCTCTATGCCGATGACCTGTTGGTATACGTCAAGGATGTGGGGTGCATCCCGGAACAGTTGGCCCAGTTGTTGCAGACTTTTGCCACCGTCTCGGGGCTCCGCGTCAATGCAGGCAAATCTTGCCTATACGCTTTCAGCGCAGGAACGGAGAACCCGGGTTACCGCCTGCACGGCACGCCAGTTCAGTGGCGGGAGGGCACCTTTCGGTACCTGGGGTTGCAAATATACCGCTGCCCGACTGACCTCTTTGATGGCAACCTGGGAAGGGCGGTCACGGCGCTCCGGTCGCAGGTGCGTTTTTGGAGCACGCTCCCCCTGACGACCACGGGCAGAGTGGCACTCGCCAAAATGGTTATGCTCCCCCGCCTCCTGTACTTCTTTGTTAACCTGCCGACGTATGTTCCCCCCGGCTTTTTCGGTACGCTCACTAGGATGTTGCGGGATTTTGTTTGGGGAACCGGGAGACACAGGCTTGCGCTCGCAAAACTATATTTGCCGACGGACAGAGGTGGTCTGGCGGCTCCTTGCTTTGAGCACTACTACCTGGCCGCCCAGCTGCAATGGGTAGCACGATGGTTGGCTGATCGAGGCAGGGACGACACAGCAGCGGCGGAGGCACCCTACTCGCTGGAACGTGTGACCGGTCTCTTTCACCCCCTGGCCGCGGTTGGGGGGCCGCTGCCGCTCCTCTTAGCTGTGGCACACAGGTGCTTCCGGAGGGCACTGTACCTCACTCGCGCGGTCGTTCCATACGCACCGGCCATCCCCCTGGAGGGCTCCCCCGGAGGCGGGGGGGTGCTTGCGGCCTCTGCATTGGCGGGCTGGTGGGAGGCCGACGTGCACACGCTGGGGGACCTATATAGGGACGGAGAGCTAATACCATATGAGACTTTGGTGTCGGAGGATGGGCTCCCGCCCGGTGGGTTTCTTACACACCGCTCGCTCCTGGCGAGGTTGACCGCTAAATGGGGGAACTTGACTACGGAGCCCCGCCAGCACCTGACCGTGCAATACCTGCACGTCATGGGGAGGGGCGGGCACCTGGTCCGCTGGTTCGCGGCTTCGATGCGGGAGCACGCGGCGATTGATCTGGGCCCACTCCGCGTCAAGTGGGAGCGGGACCTGGGGCGGCCATTCGCCGATAAGGAGTGGGAGAGGGTGCTTAAAAGCCCAGTGCGTGTCCCCAGAAACATGCGGTTCCGCCAAATCCAGCTGTTCATAGTGCACAGGGCCTACCTCACCCCCGAGTTGATCAATAAGTACTTTCGCCGTGATGACGCATCCTGCCCGAGGTGCGGAGAGCTGGGGGGGGGGTTCTTACACATGCTGTGGAGCTGTCCTGGGTTGAGCGCCTATTGGAGGGAGGTCAATAGGCTACTGCAGGGGAGCGCGGGCCGCAACATCCCATTTGACTGGCCCGAGCACATTTTGCACCTCTTCAAGAGACCACCCAAAGACAAGGTAACGTCCCGATTCATGGACCTGGGGCTCGTAGTTGCAAAGCGCCTCATTACCAAGAGATGGAAGGCACACGACTCGCCACACACGTGGGCATGGACCTCCTCATTCCAGGCGTGGGCTAGGGCGGAGGGGACAGCCATCCGTAGGGAGGAGACGCTGGGGCTGCGGAGGGAACCTATGGCGGACCGCTGGGAGCAATTACTTGCTGAGCTCCGGCGTATAGAAGGGGAGGGGCGCACAGACCAGGAGGGGATGGATGGAAATGCCTGCGCGAGTGGCGGCGTGCTATCAGCTGCCCCGTAGATGGGATAGCATAGTCCCTGATGCTTCTGACCCGTAGACAGGGGCGCCTGCGGCCATATGGAGACAACTGCATTCTCAGGGCTGGGGGGGGCGGGCTTGGGGTGGGGGGGGGGGTCGCGGGCGAGAAAGGGGGGGGGGAACTTTTCGTGTACAACTGTTCAGGCTGCCACTGTTCTGAGTTTTTTCCGTTTGATCAGTTTGTGATTCACTGGTTCTCCATGTCTAAGTTGCTTGGATGGCTCACACTGGCTTGTATGGCTAAGTGGCTGATGTGTGGTGGCTGCTGCCCCTTTTAAGAGACACCACTGGAACTGATGAGACACAGGCATCCAACCCCCGGGCAGGTTGCGACTGGTACATTTCTTAACTGTGGGGATGTCTGGCTGGCTAGGCCAGACACGGATCGGCGACCCGCATATGTTTATATACTTCCATGTGTAATGTATCCTGCTGAACCACGTATGCTTTCTTTGTTATACCTTGAAAAAAAAGCAATAAAAACAGATTTGCAAAAAAAAAAAATCCGGATACGATTCGTACGGGGAATATTTTTGACGGATCGGAATCGGCACCTTAGTTGTTTAAAATATCGTTTTTAAATTATTGTTATGCATTTTAGTTTATATTTTAAATGGATATGATGTAATTTTTTGGATAATTATTGGTTATGTTTTTTTAATATATTCAAGTATTTAATAGTTATTATATTTAATTCAATACAATTTTCTGTTGTTTAGTTCTGTAGTGGGTTGTGGGTTTTATAGGGGTATAGGGTGTGAAGTAATTTAATTATAGCAAATTTATGAATTTTCTTATGTAAAAGTAAATTTTATGTGCAGGTTGTGGGGTTTATAGGAGTGAAGGGTTGAAAGTAATTTTTTTTTAATTAATTATTAAATAATTGTTGATTAATAATAAATAATTAATTGTAAATTAATTATGTTAATTGCGTATTTATTTGGGGGGTGCAGGTTGTGGGTTATATGGGAAAAGGGTGGGAAGTATTTTTTTTTTTTTAATTATAGCAAATTTATGAATTTTCGTATGTAAAAGTAAATTTTATGTGCAGGTTGTGGGGTTTATAGGGGTGAAGGGTTGAAAGCAATTTATTTTTAATTAATTATTAAATAATTATTGATTAATAATAAATAATTAATTGTAAATTAAATATGTTAATTGTGTATTTTTTGGGGGGGGTTCAGGTTGTGGGGTTATGTGAGAAAATGGTGGGAAGTAATTTATTTTTAATTATTAATAAATATTTAGGAATTGAAATTTATTATTCGATATTTAATTATGTTTAATGAAAAAAAATTAAGGGGCTCATTGCGATGGCATAACGATAGCCACCGCCGTTACGCCATCGTAATTAGAAATACCCCCACCATATTATGATGGCGGTGGGTATTGCGTTGGACGCAAAGTCCGTCCGACGCTTTTCCGCCAGTGGCAATCTTCCGATTGCCTGCTGGGCCTCTAATATGGTGGTGGTGCCTAGCAGGCACAGCCCGCCATATCAGGATGGGGTCAATGATAGGCCTTTCCATGGCGGCAATGCCGCCAAGGAAAGGATGACGGGGATTGGCTTTGGGGGCCTGTTGCGGGCCCCCTCAGGTCGGGGCACGGGGGTGCACCCGTGGTACCCCCCTGCAGTTCCCTGCACCAAGTGGCAGGCACTGCGTGATGCCTGCCACGTGGTGCAGGGAAATGCTGTACATGCCCTTTTACAATTGCTGATGGTGCTGCAGCCAGCAGCACCATCCGCAATGGTAAAAGGCCAGGATGCGCCTGCCAGTATGGCGGATGCATCCTAACTGGGCCGGTGGGACTGCTGCACGTCTGGCGGACGATCCCATCACCCTTATGATGGTGGGCGGGATGGTAGGCAGACTGATGTCCGCCCGCCATCATAATGAGCCCCTAGGTGAGGCTTGTGGGGTTTATAGGGTGGAGACTAAATTAATTTTAATTAATTAATATTTCGTTGTTAAATACTATAAATTATTTAATTGACAATTAATTGTACTAATTATGTAATTATTATTTTTTTTGTTTGATTTTAGGTATGGGTTATGGGGTAAAGGGTGGGAAGTTATTTAGTTTTAATTAATTTATATTCAGCTTTTAATAAATAATAGTTGTTTAATTGATAATTCATTATGTCAATTGTGTTATTTAAATATTTGTTTTAGATTGTATATGTGGGTTGTGGGTTTTCAGGGGTATATGGTGGGAAGTAAATTATTTAAAGTAATTACTATTTTTTGTATGATTATTATTATTAATTAATAATTTGATATTTAATAATTTGATTGTGTAAATAAGTTTGATACATTTTATGAGTGTGTTATGTGTTTTGTGGGGGTAAATTATGGGAAGTATATTATGTATAATGAATTAATAATTAATATTGAATTAATGATAATTGGTTTGTTAAATATTTGTATCATCAGAGTAAATATTTTTTAAAGTACATTTTTGGGTGCAGAATGAGAGTTTTGTGAGGTTATATGGTGGTAAGGAAGTAACTTAAATGTATGTAATTATTTTGGGTGAAAAAATAACATTTAAAAGAAAAAGTTTATATGTATGAAAATTATTTTTTAATTTTATTTATAATAATACTTTAAGGCATTTGTGTTATGTATTTAACAATGTAATGTTTTAAATTAAGTAAATGTGTATATTTTTTCAATATATTTAAATGTAGTTATTTTAATTTATTTTAAGTAATTTTAATTTGTTTAAAATATTTTGTTGCTTTTGCTTGTTGTAATAATTGGAGCAGGAATAGTACATTTTACCTCACTGCACAGCAACACTTTCCCTACTGTTGAACTTCCTGGAGAGGGAATATTAAATTTTACCCCTCCATTATCCAACATGTTCCCTACTGTTGTACAGACCGGAGTTGGAATAGTAAATTTTACCCCTCCACTATCCAACACTTTCCTCACTGTTGCACATATTGGAGTGGGAATGGTAAATTTTACCCCTCCTCTATCCAGCACTTTCCATACTGTGGCACTTATTGGAGTGGGAATAGTACATTTTACCCCTCCATAATCCAACACTTTCCCTACTGTTGTACCTGCTGGAGCGGGAATAGTAAATTTTACCCCTCTGCTATCCAACACTTTCCCTACTGTTGTTCTGTCTGGAGTGGGACTAGTAAATTTAACTCTTCCATAATCCAACACTTTGGTGCCGATCACGATCCTGTAAAAACCGGGTACGAACCGTCGGACGGAGCATATTCTCCGTCCAACGCGTACCCGGTCGTCAAAATATACAAACATGGAAGTACGATTCGCACGGAAATACCATTTCCGTACGAATCGTACAAAACCCCGACCGACGAAAATAAACATACAAATGTGATCCGGGAAAGCGCCAACGTGACGTCGGGACGCACGCAGCCTGCCATTCACGAACCAGACATTACGATTCGCACCGACGTCATCCCGCACGGACAATATTTTCCGGCAGCCAAAAACTGCCGGGAAATCAGGACGACGCGAACAAGGAGTACCTGCACGCGACGGACAGACATGGACCCGAACCTACGTGCCATCCCGGCCCTCATAGCAGTCGACCTCCTCTACAGGTTACGACGCAGACGCCGCAGAAGGTCAGAACAACAAAGGGAGCGGGGAAAGGGGGGGGGCAGGACCAGGGGCAAACCACAAAACCCCCACCAAAGTCACACAGCACACATGCCCTGGACATACCTGACCCCCAGGCCCTGGTCACTACGAGGGGGTGGGGGCGTGTCCAGCAAAGGCAGCGTCCGCCACAACGGAAGTGCTTGACGACGCGAACCGGCAACACAACAATACAGGTACATCCCGTACTCACGCCTTAAGAACGTGGGTACGAGTCGTACCCCGCCCACACCTACGTCACCCCATCAATGGCGGGACGGCTGTACCCACGTGGCAAAGGCCTGGGTACGGCCCGCACAAGCATTCCATAGCGTGGGTACGGATATGTACGGACCGTACCCCCACCCCCGTATGCATGGAGCGTACCCCCCACCCCAACAGTGTAAGTCCGACTCATACCCTCACCCGCGTATGCATGGAGCGTACCCCAACCCCAACCGTGTATGTACGACCCGTACCCTCACCCGCGTACGTATGGAGCGTACCCCCCACCCCAACAGTGTAAGTACGACCCGTACCCTCACCCGCGTACATATGGAGCGTACCCCCCACCCCAACAGTGTAATTACGACCCGTACCCTCACCCGCGTATGTATGGAGCGTACCCCCCACCCCAACAGTGTAAGTACGACCCGTACCCTCACCCGCGTACGTATGGAGCGTACCCCCCACCCCAACAGTGTAAGTACGACCCGTACCCGTACCCTCACCCGCGTACGTATGGAGTGTACCCCCCACCCCAACAGTGTAAGTACGACCCGTACCCTCACCCGCGTATGCATGGAGCGTACCCCCACCCCAACCGTGTATGTATGACCCGTACCCTCACCCGCGTACGTTTGGAGCGTACCCCCCACTCCAACAGTGTAAGTACGACCCGTACCCTCACCCGCGTACGTATGGAGCGTACCCCCCACCCCAACAGTGTAAGTACGACCCGTACCCTCACCCGCGTACGTATGGAGCGTACCCCCCACCCCAACAGTGTAAGTACGACCCGTACCCTCACCCGCGTACGTATGGAGCGTACCCCCCACCCTAACAATATAAGTACGACCCGTACCCTCACCCGCGTATGCATGGAGCGTACCCCCACCCCAACCGTGTATGTACGACCCGTACCCTCACCCGCGTACGTATGGAGCGTACCCCCCACCCCAACAGTGTAAGTACGACCCGTACCCTCACCCGCGTACGTATGGAGCGTACCCCCCACCCCAACAGTGTAAGTACGACCCGTAACCTCACCCGCGTACGTATGGAGCGTACCCCCCATGCCAACAGTGTACGTACGGACCGTAACCCCACCTCGTATGCATGGAGCGAACCCACACCCGTGTATGTTCGAAGCGTACATATCGTGAAATAGGAGGGTTGGGTGCAGAGTCCTCCCAGCAGTGCCCAGACACAGGAGGGGTGGGTGCCTAACACTCCCAGCAGTGCCCAGTCACAGGAGGGGTGTGTGCAGAGTCCTCCCAGCAGTGCCCAGACACAGGAGGGGTGTGTGCAGAGTCCTCCCAGCAGTGCCCAGACACAGGAGGGATGGGTGCCTAACCCTCACAGCAGTGCCCAGTCACAAGAGGGGTGGGTGCAGAGTCCTCCCAGCAGTGCCCAGACACAGGAGGGGTGGGTGCAGAGTCCTCCCAGCAGTGCCTAGACACAGGAGGGTTGTGTGCAGAGTCCTTCCAGCAGTGCCCAGACACAGGAGGGGTGGGTGCCTAACACTCCCAGCAGTGCCCATACACAGGAGGGGTGGGTGCCTAACACTCCCAGCAGTGCCCAGTCACAGGAGGGGTGTGTGTAGAGTCCTCCCAGCAGTGCCCAGACACAGGAGGGGTGGGTGCAGAGTCCTCCCAGCAGTGCCCAGACACAGGAGGGGTGTGTGCAGAGTCCTCCCAGCAGTGCCCAGACACAGGAGGGGTGGGTGCAGAGTCCTCCCAGCAGTGCCCAGACACAGGAGGGGTGGGTGCAGAGTCCTCCCAGCAGTGCCCAGACACAGGAGGGGTGGGTGCAGAGTCCTCCCAGCAGTGCCCAGACACAGGAGGGGTGGGTGCAGAGTCCTCCCAGCAGTGCCCAGACACAGGAGGGGTGGGTGCCTAACACTCCCAGCAGTGCCCAGTCACAGGAGGGGTGGGTGCAGAATCCTCCCACTAGTGCCCAGACACAGGAGGGGTGGGTGCAGAGTCCTCCCAGCAGTGCCCAGACACAGGAGGGGTGGGTGCCTAACACTCCCAGCAGTGCCCAGTCACAGGAGGGGTGTGTGCAGAGTCCTCCCAGCAGTGCCCAGACACAGGAGGGGTGGGTGCAGAGTCCTCCCAGCAGTGCCCAGACACAGGAGGGGTGTGTGCAGAGTCCTCCCAGCAGTGCCCAGACACAGGAGGGTGGGTGCCTAACACTCCCAGCAGTGCCCAGTCACAGGAGGGGTGTGTGCAGAGTCCTCCCAGCAGTGCCCAGACACAGGAGGGGTGGGTGCAGAGTCCTCCCAGCAGTGCCCAGACACAGGAGGGGTGGGTGCAGAGTCCTCCCAGCAGTGCCCAGACACAGGAGGGGTGGGTGCCTAACACTCCCAGCAGTGCCCAGTCACAGGAGGGGTGTGTGCAGAGTCCTCCCAGCAGTGCCCAGACACAGGAGGGGTGGGTGCAGAGTCCTCCCAGCAGTGCCCAGACACAGGAGGGGTGGGTGCCTAACACTCCCAGCAGTGCCCAGTCACAGGAGGGGTGTGTGCAGAGTCCTCCCAGCAGTGCCCAGACACAGGAGGGGTGGGTGCAGAGTCCTCCCAGCAGTGCCCAGACACAGGAGGGGTGTGTGCAGAGTCCTCCCAGCAGTGCCCAGACACAGGAGGGGTGGGTGCCCAACACTCCCAGCAGTGCCCCTGCAAAGAAAAGGGTGGAGTACCCACAGATCCAATGCCCACAAATGTCAGTCAGGTGCACAAAGATCCTGCAGTACATGTACCACATGTGTGCGAGGCTGGGAGTATACACATGCATAGCGCCAAAAAGAACACATGTACACATGAAGTCATGACAACAGTCTACATACACAAGTACAGTGACCACCAAGGACGCCACGAATGATGCAGGTGGAGACATCGCTCAGCATGCATGGCCCAAGTCTAACGAGTCCGTCACACACCCAGCCAATGTAGACACAGCTCAGCACCACATATTGGAAAGACCCTGCAGGGAAGATGTCAGGTTACACAGAGGAAGGAACACACCTTGGGACGATGTCACCATGCAGTAACTGCTTACATAAACAAAGTTATGTAGCCAACAGCTTGTGATGGCACACAGATACCAGGATCCACCCTATGACCAGCACAAGACTACAATTCCCACACACCCAACACATTATCACCACCCAAAATAATGGGGCAGGTCGACCAACAGCAGTACCAGACAGACAGTAGTGTACAAAGGAAAAATAAATTGCTTTATTTAGCATCCAAAAATCAGTTTGTCCCTTGAAAGTTCAAAATGTACAATGCCCATAGGGCAATCCAAAGTTCGAATCCAGGTGGGGGACACAGTGGGACGCGTGTCCCCTAGCTTGCCTGCACAGTCAGACTCCTTCGTCTTCCAGAGCGGGGAGGGCATCATGTGGGGGGGAAGGACCAGGCACCGCAGGGACATGCGGGCGAAGGGTAGGCGTCGTGGGTGCAGGATGGAGGACTCCACCACAGGGGGTGGGGCAGGGCCAAAGGCGGAGGCCAGGATGTCGCTGCACACCTTAGCAAGGTCCTCCAGAGACTCCCCTGCACCCGAAGGAACCACAGGCCCCAAGGAGGGGGTCGGGCGGAGGGATGGGTCGCAGCGCCACTGGGGGAGGGTGTGGACAGGGGGGGGGACTCAACCACCCTGACCGGGGACTCCCTTGACCGCTTGCGGGGTGGTGTCACAGTGGGGCTCAGGGACAGAGCGACCATGAAGGAGTCTTTGGGGGATATGTGGCCAGGAGAGCTGAGGGGAGGGGATTTGGAGGGAGTGGATTGGGTGGAATGCGGACTCCCACTCTGGCTGCGTGGCTTACGTTTGCCCCCCGACCCAGTGGGTGTGCCTACTTCACCCTGTGTGTGCGTGCCAGGAGGTGTGCGTATGACCTTCCCTGCTGGTGTGGTGCCTGTGTCTGTTGTGGTGGGTGCATGCTGACGTCTGGGTGTACGTGGGACAGGCATGGGAGTGGGAAGTGTGGATGGGTCAGGGGTAGGGGGTTGGTTGTAGCGCTGCAGGAGACCCACTGCTGCAGTCAGTGTCGAGTCAATGGACCTCAGCAAGTTGCGTTGGTCAGCCTGCGATGAGAAAATGCCCTCCAAGTATGCCTCCATGTTGTTCAGCACTTGGCTGTGGCCATGGAGGACATTAAGCATCGCAGCCTGACCAACCTGCAACTGCCGCTGGATGTCCACAGACTCGGCATTGGCGGCAGCAGTGGAGACAGGGGCAGGGGGTGCGGTGCCTGGCAGGAAGGAGACATGTGGTGACCGGGCACGCTAGGAAGGGACACGAGCAAGTGGGAGGCGGCTGATGGCAATGGAGGGGGTGGGGTGAGATGTTGTGCCGCTGTCAGCTGCTGGTGCAGCCTCCGCCCACTCGGAGAGATCATCCTCGGACCCGTCAGCTTCATATTCTGTCGTGCCAGTGGACAGGTCCTCGGCCTCACTCTCCTCCGCCTCAGTTCCACTCAATGTGCCAGCCACGATGTCAACGCTGGCACTGGTGCTCGGTCCCTCCGCTCTGTCTGTGCTCATGTCTCCCTCCGTGTCCCCCGATGATGCTGTGGGCAAGGTGAAGAGACAGCAATTAATCATACACCTGTATACATATGTCACATGAGTCCAATCTACATAGGTTACAGTGCATAGCCTGAAAAGAAAGATCAGTAACATCTACAAAACAAGGTACAGATGTAGGGCATGCAACACACAGTTGGTTGACCCACCATGCCACTGAAAAACCATGGAGAGCATGACACAATAGCAAATGACATGAAATGGAGTTTGACAGAGGAGCCAGGCCCTGGGGACAATCCAGCACTGCATCTGCACCACACAGCGTTGCCGAAAATAGGGATGAGCAGGGACCATATCCATGAACTTGAGGCACATGCTGCATAGGTAATACTGAAAACATGCCCACCATGACTGGCTCACTGCACCTTGAGTGTATGTCCAGACAAACATCACACACTGGCCAGACCTAGCAAGGAGACATCAGGTTATGACATGTAGGCTTTGCCCGCACCAACCACCCCCTACATGAGACAATTTTTTGAGACACAGGAAGCACTTACATCTCTTAGTCTGGGTGAAATACACAGGGGCTGCATAAATGCAAGATTGGACACAAAATACCCAAGGTGCACCTGTCCAAATAATCATGTACAAATGGTCATCATCAGATGATTGTAACAAGACACACAGGCACTGGCCACCGTGAGTATGAACAAGGAAAATCACGTCAGGCTGTACAGTGGACACTTGTACTACATATTACGTCAATATACATGGTGCCAGGGGACAATGGCACAGAGCACAACCTATGTTGTAGACACTGAGAGTGTCCACATTTTGTGATGACACACATGACACCTATGAAAATATGCCCCAGGGGACAGTAGTGGCCACACAACTCCATGGTCCTGAATGGGAATGACTGCAACACACGCCACCATCCCTGCACTATGCGTATCGCACACTCATGCACATAATGTCACAGGCCACAACATAGGACATGCGTGCTGTAAGGCATGACACTTGAGAGACTAACTCCCATGTCTGGACTCAGCATCAGTGCCAACTGACATGGAACCCACAAGTACTGAACTGGACAGGGCACAGGCAAGGTCCCAAAACCTGTTACACCCCCCCCCCCCCCCACACATGATGCTACAGGCATAGTTTACGTGGAGAAAGTGCCAGCCTACATAACCTTGTGAAGGAGTGACTACACACAGACCAGGGAACACATTGCAAGGAGGGGAAGGGAGGCAGGAGAGCACCGCAATACTGTGGGTAACAGGATCTGCACAGCACCTTTAAACCCTGGCAGTGTATCCATGCAACTGTGCACTTACAAATGCTGGTGACACACAACAAACACACAGTTACCTACCCCCTTCCTGCTGCTGCTGCTTCTCCTGTAAGCGCCTGTCCAAGTCTGGAAATACCACCGCCAGCACACGCTTGTGGATGTGGGTCAGACGGCGCCGCCCGCGGTTCTTATGGGTCTCAGGTGAGTCCCCCAGCAGGACCCGTGCGATCCTCCGCGTCCAGCACCGGATATCCTGCCAGCGTTTCCTCACCTGGGCCAGGCGCCGCTTGCGACCGTCCGTCCTCCTCACGGCACTGATGGCGTTCATCCATATCTGCTTCTTGGCAGAGGGGCCTACCTGTGAGGATGAACAAGTGACACTACATCAATACACCTGGCACATGTCACAGAGACACATATTATTTATTTATTTATTTTTTAAAAACCTTTATTGACATTTCAACCAAAGACAAGTATGGGCCTACAACCCCCGGGGCCGGCCGCTAAGCAGTTGGATTAACAGAAAACAAATTTTAATCACAGGCAGCACCTCGGGGAGCAGAATCTCCATGCTAGCAGACTCTTGGCCACTTAGCCGCCCAAGTAGGAAACCAGGATATAAAAGGTTTTCATTTTATAGTAGAGAATAGAAGGATCAGGTGCCAAACAATTTCCCAGTAGCGAAAAATGGCGGGTAGAATAGTAAACGTCAACAATAAACAGCAATCTATCAAGTCAATGGCGCTGAAACAGGAGGTTCAGGATGTGAAAGAATATCACGAGCCATTTGCGCCTGCAGTCCCCTGCCCTAAGACCCAGAAAGCACCACGGAAATTGAGGCACAAATGAAAAAGCAGTGATTGACAGCGAAGGAAACCTACCGTACTGACCCCAGAAAAGAAAGACAAAGAAAGATAAGAGAAGAGAAAAGAGGCCATAGAAACAAAGTAAAAAACTAAAAAATCTCCTCCCCCATCCCCCCACCCTGCACCTCTGCAGATGACTACGGCCCCCCCCCCCAGCAGTGTGCCTGTCGCCCCAGAACCAGACCCGAAATATAGAAGAAACAGAGAAAAAGGAGAAAGAAAAGAAACCCCACCTAACGGGGGAGTGGAGAGAGTATTAATAAACTGGAGGAGGGCCGTCAAACATGCCCCCGGCTTCTCCCTCCCGCACAATGTGTTCCTCCCCAAAGCAAACAGTAATCAACAAAAATGTTCCCATGTCAAAGAAAAATGGGGAGCGTTATGCACCTATTACACTATTAGTTATGCCGTGAGAGCACGCAACCCCTGTGCCCGCCCGCCTATTAGATGACAACCTCTGAAGGATCAGTCTTATCCTTGGCCTCTCTTTGCGAATCCACCGATGCATACCCATCGACCCAGTGCCATGTCCAATGTTGCGAGGAAAAGGAGCGTCCAAAAAAGAACCGGAAGCGACACACACATGTAGGGTGGACGTCTCTGAATACCAACACAGTCATCGTTATGGAGGATCGTCTTTCCCAGTACTGCCCCAGGACATGCACTGCACACAAGGTCCAGGATGTAGGAATCAGCCAGAGCAGGCGACCATTGCTTGATTATTGCCTGGGTCGCCGGAGGCTGTGCGTGGGACAAAGCCACCACCTTCTGCTCAAATCTAAAACCTCCGGAACAGACCCGACCTACAGCCAGCCGACCACACGTTGGCACATTGTCAGGAATTTCCAGCTTTCCCCTATTCACAGGGACAGCCACGACACTGTCCTCCTGTGTGAAGTAAAACAAGTCCCTGGTTACCTGGGGACAGGCAGATCGCAACTGTTCCGACGCTGACGCAATACCATCAAGCTTTCTCCCCAGTATCCAGGCGCCGTGAACCAGGGTGGAACGAAGGGCACCGAGAGCTTCGAGAAGGTCGCCGTACCCCAGCACAGCTCCTCGCGCCCGCTGCGCTACGCTCCTCTTAGCCACACACTCCCAATCTTGCTGCGACCCAGTGTACAGGATGATAGAATCCATCCTATCAAGATGGCCGCAGGGTAGTTCCACCCCAGATTGGGACCGGGACTCAGGCACAAGCACATCAAGTTCCATGGTACTGCAAACAGGGTTCCGGGGGCAGGCAAAATATATATCTGGTGTATGGTCACAGGTAACAGTTATCCTCACCCTGGACGAGCGCCCGCAAAAATCCGGGAGCAGCCCGCGAAAATCGGGACGAGTTACAGGCAGCGTCCGAGCAGCTCACTGGCGAGGGCTCAGACAATTACCGAAGAATCTTGGAATTGCCACCTCGGGCATGCACTCGTTCCGCTACGCCCAGTGGTAGGAATGACCACGGCGAAATTCAGGCCAATATCCGCACCGCTCCGGTATTCCGACTCCACCCAGTCACCAATGGCCGCTGTTGTTGAACTGCCGCCCGGCCATGTTGTCCACTCGAGGTCCCGGTTCCAGGGTTGCGCAGGCCGCAAACTTCAGGTGAACATTTCTCCGGCGGTACCGCCGCCAGAAACTTCAGAATCACGCGATCGGTTGCCGCTCTCAATCACCAACACGGGCATATAGCGCAGGCTAAGGATCTCATGCAGGATATCTGTGCGGGATGCGGAGGTTCACGGAGCCGGGAGCCTACGCTGCCGTCCCGATCGCCATCTTGGCTCCTCCCCCCACAGAAATACATATTAGAACCACTATGGGTACGCATACGCGAGAACACCCATAGTGGTACGGACCGTACACACGCCTGTACGCTCACTATCACTATGGGTGTTCTCGCGTATGCGTACCCATAGTGATACGGACCGTTCACACGCCTGTACTCTCACTATCACTATGGGTGTTCTCGCGTATGCGTACCCATAGTGATACGGACCGTACACATGCCTGTACGCTCACTATCACTATGGGTACGCATACGCGAGCACACCCATAGTGGTACGGACCGTACACGCGTGCGTACGCTCACTATCACTATGGGTACACATACGGCAGCACTCCCATAGTGTTAGGGAACGTACACAGGCCCTCTGAGCGAATGTATGGTGCCTTTCACACATCACAGTGGTGACAGGCAGCACACAGGAAGGAATAGGGCTGACATACTTGTCCATGGATGGACATCAAGGCATTGTCTGGGCAGTACTACATGTGTGGGGCACAGGTGTGAAAGGCTGTGATGTGGCACATTACTCCTGAGTCGAGAAGGCACCAGATGTATGATGAGATGTGTACAGATGTCATGTGTGACGGTGCAATGTGTGCCAGGCATGCCCTTAACTCCTTTGACATGTGTGCATGTCGTACTGCACACTTGGGATGAGCGTCACTGGCATGGCACAGTCAACAACACACGCAAGTGTCCCCTGATGCCCGCTACAGGGGTTACCACACCAGACATGTGACTTCCCACGGTGCATGATGTGTCTATGTCATGTATGTGTGGGGTGTTCCCATTATCTTGATGTTGGTGCTCCCTCAAAAGCATCAGCTGTTGCAGCAACCAACATGTGTCTGTGTGTAGATGGACATGGCACACTGTTACGCACACCAGGCCACATGTGGTATCGGATGTGAGGTGCGTATGTATGCATGGGACACGGAGTAGCGTCACAAGGACATGTCTGCATCCTCTCAATGAATGTGTGGTGAGTCATTACATGTACACCTTATTGGCAAGGTGTGTGGGCTGTCCTAGTGTCATGTCATGTGACCTGTGGCTCTAGTGTTCCGCTACCAGTCTCTGAAATCGACATCCTACTTCTGCTGATGTGTTGATGTATGTCACTCCTGTGTTGCGTCTGGCTGTTCACTTACACTGGGACACAGCTAATCCCATGCCATGGCATGTGGAGGTTCACAATCTCCGTGTGTAGCTGGGTCTTGGTAGGAGTGTCACCTGGCAGCCATACGTGTCTACGGCATGTGGCACATACCTGACTCCATATGTCGCATATGTGGATTGACAGATCAACATGTGCTCAGTACAAATAAATTGTTGTTGTAGTGCACTCACTCTTCCTTGTCACTTCCAAATTACTGCAGAGCGCCGCCTCTTCCCCGACCAATTCCGGACTTGGCTGACATGCGGGAGAATGACTGTATCCGGTGCTACCGCTTTCCCCAACCGTTGATTGAGGAGTTGACGGCGAGGCTGGCACCCCACCTGCAACCGCTGCACAGGTATCCTACGGCACTGACACCCAAGCTGAAGGTAATGGCAGCCCTACATTTTCTTGCCACGGGTACCTTTCAATATACCATAGCTCATGTTGGTGGCATGTCCCAGAGCATGCTCAGCCGTGTGCTGCATGATTTCTTAGAGGCCATGTTGCTTCACCTGGATGAGTTCATCCATTTCCCAACTCCTGAAATGTTGACTGGGGTCAAGCGTGGATTCTATGCGCTGGGAGGGATGCCCCATGTCATTGGGTCCATAGATGGGAAACATGTGGCTTTGGTACCACCACAGGCACAGGAGGTAGCGTACAGGAATCGCAAGCACTACCACTCCATCAATGCCCTTGTGGTGTGTCTGTCCAACATGGTGATTTCACATGTCTGTGCTCGTTTTCCAGGATCAGCACACGATGCCTACATCATGAGGCGTAGCAGGGTGCCTGAAATGATGACGCAGCTGCGCAACGAACGAGCATGTGTTGTTGGTGGGTACACTCTGTCTGTCCTGTATTTTGCGTAGACTTCCAGCACGACCGCTTCTCCTGTCCTACTTATGTCCATGTGGTTTCCATGTAGGGGACGCTGGCTATCCCAACATGCCATGGCTGATCACACCTCTCCGCAACCCCATCACGCCGGCCCAGCTCCGCTACAACACCGCCCATGGCTGGACAAGGCGAGTGATAGAGAGGACATTTGGCCTCCTGAAGAGCCGATTCAGATGCCTCCACAAGACCGGCGGCGCCCTCCCATATGCCCCGGCGAAGGTCTGCAAAATCTTCATGGTCTGCTGCATGCTGCACAACATGGCATTTGAGAAAGCTGTGCCACTCATCCTGGATCAAGATGATCAGGACCATCCACCCGTGGAGGACGAAGGGCTTGGCAATGGGGCTAGTGATGTGGAGGATGTGGTTCCGCAAGAGGACATCCGGAGTCGGCTCATACGCAACTTCTTTGCTTAGTGGTGAGTACCAGTGTCTGTGTGTGCACGCATTGGTCCCAGTGTGGCATGTGTTGCGATGTGTGTGTCCATCTGCATGTATGGCACGTGAGTCAGAGGTGTGTGTGGATGTGTCACTGGAGTGATGGTGCCAGTGATGAGTGTATTTCCCCAGTCATAATTGTGACCTAGCATGTTGTCATCCTTACATGTGTCGAGTACATGCACATGCAAGTGGCTGTGCTTTTTGTGGCTGACTTCTTGTGTGTCTCTCATCCCCAGGTACTTGCGCATGCCGTCTGCTGGTTGCATTGTTGTGGCACTGCTATTCCTCATGGACACGTCATCTTGTGCTGACTCAGCGTTACACGCACGGACAAGTTTGGAAGTCTCCTTAGGGTAAGGGATGCATCAGGGGTGTATTGGGTGTGGCAGTTGTTTACGATGTGTGCACACTGCCCCTGTCGATGTTTGGTTCCTCTGCAGACATGTCGCATCACCATGGGACACATGACATGCAGCTGGGTACACCTGAATAGATGGTCAGACTTGTTGACAGTCATCTGTGATGGGATTGTGGATTGTGATGATGGCATCAATGTGTGTTACACTGCCCTCGGACACATACGGTTTGCATTGGCTTGACATGGTGTGGGACTTCCACATCAGAGGATCAATGGTGTATGGCAGCCTCTCCGTGAGCAGCAGGGGGTGTTTAGCTGTTAGCCGACACTTGTGTGCCAGTTCCATGGCTATCACGCATTGGTGCTGCAGAAGGGGGGGTTCCAGTGTTGGACCCACATGTTACTCCACATGACCTGTTCATGTGTACTCCGAGTTGCCTCTGCATTCACGAATACATGAATAATAAAGGTGTCCCTATGCCTCCAAGGTGCCTCTTCTCAGTCAATGCTGGTGTGTTGCCACGGTGCATCCGGCATGTCTGGCATGGTTTTCCGTGATAGTGGCTATGTGTCTATGTGTAGAGTAGCAAGATGCTAGCTGTTTGTGTGGGATTAGACTGTGTATTGTGCATGATGTCCATGACTGTGTGGGTATTGTGACATGTGCCATCCCCATGCATCCGAAGTTGGCCAGGCCACCATTCTCTGCATCCACCTGACTCAAGCTTGCAGGACATGGTTCTGCAACCTGTCCACACATACCTGGGTGCCCCACAGGACACTCCACATGATCCCTGACCTCTGCGCATGGCTGTCGCTGTACTCAATATGTCTGTCGGCACGGTTGTGCGGCCACCCCCTCAGCTGGTTGGGCCCATCACGGGTGTGTATGGTGCTCCATGTCTGTCTTGCCTAATACAATGTGACCCATGTGTGTCCTGTGCCAGACTCAGGCCCCAGGGTGTGGATGGTTGAAGTCAAATGAGAACTCAGGCATGGTTAGACTTTACAAGACACATGTAAGGTAATAATGCAAAATGTAGGTATCTTCTCTTTATGGTGTAACTTTTTATTTTGGTTGGGGTACGTGGGGGGGGGGGGGGGTATGACATGAGGGGCTTTCCGGGTGTGTGGAATCCAAAGTTCTCTAGGGGAGTTGGTGTCCTTGCCATTGGAAATCCTCAGAGTCCATGCCACAGTCTTTGTCAACATTGGTCAGACAGTGACCAGCAAGTCCATGTGGCAGAGAATGTCTTTTGCTGCTGTGCTGCTGTTGGTCCAGTGGGCCAGGTGCCAGGCCAGGTGTCCTGGGAGATGGTGCTGTTGTGCTGACCCTCACGGTCTTTTCCGTGGACGACCCGCCCTCCTGCGGGGACCCTCAGAAGCAGGCCGTGACGATGTTTGGGATGCTCCGTCGGATGTCTCCTCCTCCTCCTCATCCCTCCCTGTGGGTGGTGATGTTCTACGCCTGCTGGCACAGGGAGGGTTGCCCATGTTGTCGGCTATCCGACGGAGTGTACTGTGAATTCCCGTGAACACCGTCACGAGCTCAGCCTGTCTGTCCTCCATCCGCCGTTGGTGTCGCAGTAAACAGGCATGTTGCTCCGCATGTTGCTGGGCCTGCTGGGTCTTGATCTCCTCGAGGATGGACACAACCTGGGCCATGCCCGTGGTGTCCTGCCGGTATGTGTCCAGGATGTTTCTGACATGGGAATATACCGGTTCCCCAGCCAACCGGTCAGGCTCGCGCCTCCGCCGTCCTCCACTCCCACCACCCCTGCCCACTTGCACCTGGCCTGCCCTTGTGGGCACATCGGGTCTCCGGGACCGCTGAGGGGTGGCATTGGCGTTGTCGCCTGCCTCCTCCTGGGTGCCCGGTACACTGTGTCCCTCCTGGCCAGCCTGGCTGCATTGTGGTGGTGGGGCAGGGATCCTGGGTGTCTCCTGGGATGTGGCAGGAGTGGGGGTGGTGGTTGGCCCAGTTGTACCTGACGCAGGTGCTGCAGGTGGTTGGACACCAGAGGGGCCAGGTTGGTCGGGGTCGGGTTCGTCCACAGAGTGGTGAGAGTCGTCGCTGCCGGTGGGTCCGTCATCCCACCGAGCCGGGTCCTGTGAGTCTTCCCCCCCAGTGTTGGGGGGTGATCCACGACATTGACCTGTGTGTGAGAGAGACAATGTTAATTTTGTTCCATGCAACATCCATGTTTCATTCGTTTCTAAGTTGGCACATTTCCTCTGGGAATTTGGATATGTCTTGCATTCCACTCACAGTGCACTTGTGCATGGGTATGTCCCTTGGCCACAGCTTTTTTGAATGGCCCTTGGCTTGTTGATGTGAGTTTGTTTTTGATCTCCAGGCACCCATTGGGTGTAGTGTCTGTGTCTGCGCTGCTGCTGTGGTGGTGTGTGCTGCCACTCTTTCACAGTGTTGGCTGTTCATTAGCTGCTGTCATGTGCAAAAACGTGCCGTCACCCCCATGTGTTGATGCAAGGCGTGCGCCATTTGCTGGCAAGTCTTTCCTGTGTGGGGACACACTGTTTGACTGGCTGTGACCTAGGCCATATGGGCAGGGGGCATTGTTGTCAGCTTCTGAGTTGCATCATGTGATTTTTGGGGCCCACACTCCCGCCATCTGGCTTACCGTGTCTTGTGTTGGTGTTTTCTGTGGCCTGTGACTTTGCATTGTCCAGCTGGGTGCATGGGGCATGGTGTGCGTGTTCATGGAGTGTGGTTGAGTCATGCGATAACTTGGGGTGGTTGTGTGCCTGTTTGTGAGTTTGGTTGTGGATGACGTTCCCCCCTTGTGAGGTGAGTTGTTTGTATACTCACCCGGGTCTCGGAGTCCTTCTAATCCGTCCACTGACACCACCGGCAGTATGGCCATCACCCTCTTCTCCCAGGGATGGTAGTGTAGGGGTCTGCGGGGAGGCCCTCCTCCAGTGACGTTGGCCTGGTTGTGGTCGTCGGTCATTTTGGCTCGGACCCTCCTCCGCAGATCGTACCTCCTGGCTTGGCATTCATGCCTGGTCCTTCTGGTGGCCGCAACAGCATTCACATCATCGACAATCCTCTGCCACATGGCTGTTTTTTCGGTCATGCAGGTCTGTCTGACCAATGTTCCAAAGAGGTGTGGCTCGACTCTGAGGATTTCGTCGACAAGGACCTCCAACTCTCGGCTAGTGAACTTTGGATTCTTGTTAGTGGGCATGGTGAGGGGTGTGGGTGTGGATAGTTGGGGGGGGGTGGGTGGATGGTTGTGGGTGTGTGGGTGTGGTTGTGCAGGTGTGTGTGTGAATGTGAAGAGGGGGTGTTTGTGAAGGTGTGTGTGTGAAGGTGTGCAAGTGTAAGGTGTAGTAAAGGTTCAAGTATGGTGCTGTAGGTTGTCTGTGGGGTCTGGCAGCAGTGAGTCTGTTGCAAAGGCTCATGATTTGTGTGTGTGGGCCCTTTTTATTGGTCCATTGGTGGGTGTGGCTGTGTTTGAACTTTGGGTGGGTGTGTTATAAGGAGTGGTTGTGTTTTGGGCCTCTGTTTTGGATTTTGGCAGTTGCAGGTCAGTGAATGTGTTGTTTCTGTGCTTGTTGGACATGTTTTGTGGCTTTGTGCCATTCGAATGGTGTATTCTTGTGTTGTTTTGCTTTGTCCTGGTTGTGTACGTGCGTTTTTAGCGTGTGTACGGTGTGTACTTCGGGAATTTTGTTGTACAGTGCTGTCCTTGTGTCTGGCTTGGTACGACTCGTACATGCGCGATGTTGTGTGAAGGTGCTGGTGTTGGGGCCTGGGGTGCGCTCCGTACTTAGAATGTTGGGGTGGGGGTACGCTCCATACGTACGCGGGTGAGGGTACGTGCCGTACATACACGGTTGGGGTGGGGGTATGGTCCGTACATACACGGTTGGGGTGGGGGTGCGCTCCATGCATACGCGGGTGAGGGTACGGGTCGTACATACACTGTTGGGGTGGGGGTACGCTCCATACGTACGCGGGTGAGGGTACGGGTCATACATACACGGTTGGGGTGGGGGTACGATCCGTACATACACGGTTGGGGTGGGGGTGCGCTCCATACGTACGCGGGTGAGGGTACGGGTCGTACATACACTGTTGGGGTGGGGGTACGCTCCATACGTACGCGGGTGAGGGTACGGGTCATACACACACGGTTGGGGTGGGGGTGCGCTCCATACGTACGCGGGTGAGGGTACGGGTCGTACATACACGGTTGGGGTGGGGGTACGGTCTGTACATACACGGTTGGGGTGGGGGTGCGCTCCATGCATACACGGGTGAGGGTACGGGTCGTACATACACGGTTGGGGTGGGGGTACGATCCGTACATACACGGTTGGGGTGGGGGTGCGCTCCATACGTACGCGGGTGAGGGTACGGGTCGTACATACACTGTTGGGGTGGGGGTACGCTCCATACGTACGCGGGTGAGGGTACGGGTCGTACATACACGGTTGGGGTGGGGGTACGGTCCGTACATACACTGTTGGGGTGGGGGTACGCTCCATACGTACGCGGGTGAGGGTATGGCTCGTACATACACGGTTGGGGTGGGGGTACGGTCCGTACATACACGGTTGGGGTGAGGGTACGCTCCATGCATACGCGGGTGAGGGTACGTGTCGTAGATACATACACGGTTGGGGTGGGGGTACGGGCCGTACATACACGGTTGGGGTGGGGGTGCGCTCCATGCGTACGCAGGTGAGGGTACGGGTCGTACATACACGGTTGGGGTTGGGGTACGGTCCGTACATACACGGTTGGGGTGGGGGTGCGCTCCATGCGTACGCGGGTGAGGGTACGGGTCGTACATACACTGTTGGGGTGAGGGTACGCTCCATACGTACGCGGGTGAGGGTACAGGACGTACATACACGGTTGGGGTGGGGGTACGGTCCGTACATACACTGTTGGGGTGGGGGTACGCTCCATACGTACGCGGGTGAGGGTACGGGTCGTACATACACGGTTGGGGTGGGGCTACGGTCCGTACATACACTGTTGGGGTGGGGGTACGCTCCATACGTACGCGGGTGAGGGTACGGGTCATACATACACGGTTGGGGTGGGGGTACGGTCCGTACATACACGGTTGGGGTGGGGGTACGCTCCATGCATACGCGGGTGAGGGTAGGTGTCGTACATACACGGTTGGGGTTGGGGTACGGGCCGTACATACACGGTTGGGGTGGGGGTACGCTCCATACGTACGCGGGTGAGGGTACGGGTCGTACATACACTGTTGGGGTGGGGGTACGCTCCATACGTACGCGGGTGAGGGTACGGGTCGTACATACACGGTTGGGGTGGGGGTACGGTCCGCACATACATGGTTGGGGTGGGGGTGCGCTCCATACGTAAGCGGGTGAGGGTACGGGTCGTACATACACTGTTGGGGTGGGGGTTTGCTCCATACGTACGCGGGTGAAGGTATGGGTCGTACATACACGGTTGGGGTGGGGGTACGGTCTGTACATACACGGTTGGGGTGGGGGTGCGCTCCATGCGTACGCGGGTGAGGGTACGGGTCGTACATACACTGTTGGGGTGGGGGTACGCTCCATACATACGCGGGTGAGGGTACGTGTCGTACATACACGGTTGGGGTGGGGGTACGGTCCATACATACACTGTTGGGGTGGGGGTACGCTCCATACGTACGCGGGTGAGGGTATAGGTCGTACATACACGGTTGGGGTGGGGGTACGGTCCGTACATACACGGTTGGGGTGAGGGTACGCTCCATGCATACGCGGGTGAGGGTACGTGTCGTAGATACATACACGGTTGGGGTGGGGGTACGGGCCGTACATACACGGTTGGGGTGGGGGTGCGCTCCATGCGTACGCAGGTGAGGGTACGGATCGTACATACACGGTTGGGGTGGGGGTACGGTCCGTACATACACGGTTGGGGTGGGGGTGCGCTCCATGCGTACGCGGGTGAGGGTACGGGTCGTACATACACTGTTGGGGTGAGGGTACGCTCCATACGTACGCGGGTGAGGGTACGGGTCGTACATACACGGTTGGGGTGGGGGTACGGTCCGTACATACACTGTTGGGGTGGGGGTACGCTCCATACGTACGCGGGTGAGGGTACGGGTCGTACATACACGGTTGGGGTGGGGGTACGGTCCGTACATACACTGTTGGGGTGGGGGTACGCTCCATACGTACGCGGGTGAGGGTACGGGTCGTACATACACGGTTGGGGTGGGGGTACGGTCCGTACATACACGGTTGGGGTGGGGGTACGCTCCATGCATACGTGGGTGAGGGTACGTGTCGTACATACACGGTTGGGGTTGGGGTACGGGCCGTACATACACAGTTGGGGTGGGGGTATGCTCCATACGTACGCGGGTGAGGGTACGGGTCGTACATACACTGTTGGGGTGGGGGTACGCTCCATACGTACGCAGGTGAGGGTATGGGTCGTACATACACGGTTGGGGTGGGGGTACGGTCCGTACATACATGGTTGGGGTGGGGGTGCGCTCCATACGTAAGCGGGTGAGGGTACGGGTCGTACATAGGCCTGGGCGGCAAATTCCGTTCCGCTCACGGAATTTGCGTAATTTGCGTAATTTCGCGTTCCGCGGAGAACGCGAAATTGCTCAAAAGTCTGCTTTCCGCGATTTCGCGAAATTTTTGCTTGTTCTCAAAATGCATGTTTGCGAGATATTTCTCCTCGAGCACGCTAACAGCAATTGCAAACAGGAAAAAAGCATCGCGAACATGCAATTCTGCGTGTTCGCGGAATTTCTGCGTGTTCGCGGAGATTTTTTACCGTTTCGCGGAGATTTGCGTAACGCAATTACGCAAATTTCGTACATACACTGTTGGGGTGGGGGTGCGCTCCATACGTACGCGGGTGAGGGTACGGGTCGTACATACACGGTTGGGGTGGGGGTACGCTCCATACATTCACGGGTGGGGGTACGTCTCGTACATACACGGGTGTACATACACGGGTGGGGATTCGACTCGTACATAGGAGGGCTGGGGGGAGTGTTGGGCACGTATGCGGGCACATGTCTCCATGGTTGCTATGGGAGTTCGGTGCGGACGGTGTTTTTTCCATACGGTGTAACATCGGACGCACGGGATAGATCGTACTTCCGCGGTCGGACTTCACTTTTCACATTTGTACGGTAAATCGTCCGAGGACGTGTCGGACACATTTTCCGACCCGAGAACATGTGGGGAATAATTCCCAATGCGATTCGTATGGTCTTTTTCCCACGCGAATCGTAGTTGGCAGTTTGTACGGCACTTGTATGATTCGTACGGTAAAAAGACCGGATACGAGTCGTACGGGGAATTTTTTTACAGGATCGTAATTTGCACCTGTGCCTACTGTTGTAGTGGCTCGAGTGAGATTAGTAAATGTTACCCCTCTGCCATCCAACTCTTTCCCTACTGTTGTTTTGACTGGAGTGAGAGTAGTAAATTTTACCCTTCTATAATACAACAGTTTCCCTTCTGTTATAGTGGCTCAAATGGTTATAGTTAATAAAACCTATCTGTAAATAAAAAGTTTTACTACTATTGTATTTATGGGAGGAAGATTTGTAAATGTTACCAAGTTCTTTTTATTTTTGCATTGTGTGAAGTGGGAATTGTACGTCTTTTAAAAAATATATTCATTATAATACTGTAGTTAGCTTTCAATTTATTGTAGTAGAAATAATATATGTATTACATTTTGTATTTGATCTTTTATTTGATATTTTTCTAATTTATATTATTGTCTTTTTGTTTATTTAAAATTATAGTTATAATTATGTCTTTCAGCTGTGAATTGCTGTTTACTACATTTTTTGAATTTTAAGATGTTACGTTTTTAATTTTAATTTGAATGTTTTTCATTTCTATTTTATTAGTGTATATATATATATATATATATATATATATATTTCTTTTTTATAGTATTACATTCATCATTGTGAAATGAAAATTATTAGGTTAAAAATAGTTTTATGTAAACATATGTATTAATTATGTATGCCTGTAAATACCTTTAAAAATTGAGTTAATTTGTTATATTTGTTCAAATATAGTTTATATATATATATATATTTTTTTTTAAATTAATGTTATTATTGAAAAAAAAAATTATATATATATTTAAAAAACGATATCTAGTACAACGATAATAATTACATCGATTCTTTTCCTGATATTTTTGTATTTTCCATTATAAAGATATGATGACGATATTTTTGTTATTGATATTTTGGTTGTGATATTTTTGTATCACAGTATTTGGGGGGTCGATTTTCTGTCATTGAACCAACCACCATTGGGAAACAAACATGTGGAAAGTCTCCTAGACCTTATTTCGGACCTGAGACCCTATTACAGAAGTGCCCCGGGGACGCAACAGACATTTGCGCGCACTTTGTGCACCCTTGGGACACTTTGGTATGACAAAAGGGGCTGTAATTGCTTGTGCAACCCTTTTTAGGGCTCGCGCCTGCGTTGCAGTGCCCTTTTGTATGGGGTTTTGAAAGCTGACCACACGCTCGTGCATGTGATCAGGCTTTCGCCATCAGGCATTGGCTTTCGCGTGTTTTTTTTTTTTTTTTAAAAGGCACGCGATTGGGCAAAGGTGGGCGCATGTCCCGCCTTTGCAACGCCCATTCCCGTCAGTGTCTTGCACGCACAGCAGCTCGCGTTCGCCTCGCTGCCGTGCTCCCTCCCCCCGCTCCTCTGTGGTGCGCGCGCACCACGAGCTGCTGGGACCCGACGGAGTTAATGGTTACTCACAGCACATACACCTATTAGGAATGCATAGCCATGAGATATTTCGGCATTGTTTTTACATTGTTTTGGGACCTCTGTTCGCCTACCTGCCCTCTCGAGTCAGCAACAGACTAAAGTGGTGCCCCCTGTGGAGGGTAGGACGACCCGTCTGAAGCGCCTCCCAGAGGAAAAAACCGCTACAAAAACTTGAAAGCTGACTTCCGAATGGAGAAATGTCGGGGGTCGCTATCCAACGGGACATGTCACGGCTCGCTGGAGGAGAAAACAGGGCAACTTATTCCCAACGGAGGTGGGCATGAACTCTGCTGACAAAGAGGGACTCTGCCCCCTCCCCACCAGATGAGGACAGAGGCTAAGTGTTTCATGTAGTCACGTCTCTCTCTGGTCACAGCTCCTCGGAGCTGTCTCACACCCTCTGCTCTTTCACGACCCTGCTTTAAATCGTGCACACCCCGCTGCCACCTGTGCAGGTAGCATCCTGTACCCCCTCCCTCAGCCAGACTCCAGGCGATGGCGTCACATCAAATCCCTGCTGAGAGTATTCCCGGGGCATGGAGGATCTCACGCCCTGCTTACATTCACGCCTTGAGTGTTGGAAGGACCCTGACCCCCTCCACATGTTCTATGTGACCCCCTTTCTTTGCATTGTGCCACTGAAGACAATAGTTAATCATTGTACTGGTGCACATGCACAGCGCTTCGTACTCCGGGAGAGCAACGAAGCACTATATGTTTTATCGGTTCCTGGGTGCCCTTTTGGAAGCGTGTGCCTAGAATAGAGCTGGGGGTGGTAACCGCTAGATGGTAGAGGGGTCTTCTGTTCGTGCAATTCGAAGCCCTGCTCCAAACATTGTGGCGCGTGTTGGCAAACCGAAACAAACCTGGTTTGGGACCAATCAGATCTGTAAATGAGGTAGGTGTGGCTCTAATGCATGCTACTTGCTTTATCTACTTCAGAAGGATGAAAGGCAGAGCCCACTTACAGTTCCGTAAGCAGACTCCCTTAAAAGCATTTGTAAACTTGGTTTTCTCACTATTGTTCCCTTAATTCTTGGTTGGTTTGACTCTGTAGATTAGTCTGTCTCGCAATAGCGCTTTGGTAGCTGGGGGTTTTAGTGTGCTTTATAAAACAATATCATATCATGTCATTCCTGGGAATGACGTGGAAACCTGCAGGTTTAAAAAAGATCCCTGCAGGGAATTACTTTCTGGGGGAGCTGTGTGGCTAACATTGGGATCTCTGAGCAGCTGGTTACAGAGATATTCCAGTGGCCAAAGTGAGGTACTTCCCAGCTCTGTTTCTGCCCGAGCAGGGGTGGGGAGGTAGGTTAATTTGTACATAAATAGTTGGGATGTCATAACATGCATTTCTAAAGCGCACATTCGCCACAAAGGGTATCTTTGCCTGAATAACAGATGATTATTCTTCACAACTCAATGGTACTCATTTTATCAACCTCAGAAGGCTGAGAGGCTGAGTAGAACCACCAGGATTTGAACCTGTGACCATGAGGTCAAACACAGGCCCTAGAGTGGACCCATTAGTCAACTAAGGCGCTAGACCCAAGGAGTGATAACTAGAGTCTGATCTTTTATCGAAGGAGGTGATAGACTGCTTGGGAGAACCTCAAGCCACATCACTGGCTCTGTCCCGGCCAGTCTGATCTCGTCGGATAGGCCTGCCGGGCAATTGCCCGAGGCGTACAGCACGTCACACGGGCATACACTTGGCAGGGCTGGGTTCGGACCTATATGTGCACAGGTTGGGCGGGTGTGGGTGGGAGGTCAGGGGGAGAAGGAAAGGCGTCCAGCACATATGGTGGACTTTTGACCCCTGCCATGCAGCGCTTACCAACATGGGCATGGCATGGTCAGTGTGGCACAATAAACATTTGTAAGAGGTGGGAAAATAAAAATAATCTTTTTAGGGCTCGAGCAGCGAGAGCCCTTTTGGATGGGGTTTCAAAACGGAGCCTGGAATCGCACATGCTTGTGCTTTTCCTTTTGGCTTCCGCGATTGGCCTTTGCATGCGTGTTTTTCACAGAGAAGGCATGGAATAGGCCAAAGGCGGGCGCATTGCTCCGCCCATGGCCTATTGGTGTCTATTACACCAAAGGCCATGTGGTTTCAATTATCGTGCCCAGACAGAGGCGCGATAATTGAAAACACATGTTTCGCTGTGCACCAATCGCGGGCGTGTTTTTTTTTTTTACAATAGCGATCGCTTTCAGTGCCGCTTGATTTTTTTGTTACTGTCGTGTCAGGGCTGTACTTTAATCAGATCAGCCCATTTACCGGGTCTGCAAAGATGCACTGAAAAGCTAGCGCTGTGTTTTTTACTTATCAATAATGCGGTTGTTGAAATGGTGGCGAAATAAATGATACTTTGTGAAATTGTTGCAGGGATTCTGCTTATGCACAGAACTATGCACAGGAAATCAGGACCTCAGTGAATTGTGGTGTACCAAGAACTCACCTCAGAACCCAGAACCCCTTATCCGACCAGCATCAGTGTCCCATTCGTTATCCGAGTTTTATCTCGGCGGTCCCAATGTATAGACAACCCAGAACAAGCGACTTAGGGTATTCTCAGGAATGGTGGGAATCAGAAATACCTGTTCGTAATTATTCTCATATCAGTCCACAACAGAATAAACAGAGACACAGTAAAGTTTAAAGAGTTTATTTTATAAACCTCGTGTCCTTAGATGCAGTACTTTGGCTAACATAAGCAGACAAATGATTAAGATCAAAACCATCAGCGTAGTTACAATACCATAGAAAATGAAAGGAGTAATCATAATAAAATGACAGGGGATGACAGCCACCTTCCTTTCGCTAGTAAACTAATATTGTTATTATTATACTTATAAAAGGTCTCTAGGCTTGAATGGGGAACCCCATACCGTAAAGATCAGCTTAGTGGAATCACATCACAGGATCAGCTAGACTCTGCTCCTGGGAAAGCTCTTCTTCCGAATGTGTCTAAAGCATGCCGCCTGCAATATTAAAAGCACTCGACTTTTAGGTATTTGCAGCTGCATGCGTGTTATGGCTAAATAGTGGGCCGATCAACCTGAACCCAACAACATGCACCGTCTAGCGACCTAGACTGTTTCTTTACACAATGTTCAGACCAAGGTCGCTGCTCACTGTTAGGGATGTGAACAACAGACAGTTCTCATGAGAACCAAAGGCGAGCAAGCATTTCTCAATTAATAACATGTAACTACAGTGTCGTGTGCAAAAGCAGCAAAAGTGGCAAGATGGCTTTCTAACATCTAACGCGGTTGTGCTAACTTAGCATTGTACGTATATATATATAGCAGTCTTCACTACACCCCCCCTTGATCGGACCACTAACCAGTAGGGGCGCAATTTCAAGAACGCAGAGTTCAAGTTTGATTTAACGGAACCAAGGGCATACATTGTGAGTTCATATAAGGTAAGTGAAAAGTTCGAAGAAAAAAAGGAGAGAAAAAAAACATTTAAAGGGGAAAAAAATATCATCGATGGATGTTCAACGAAATGAAGGTGGAGAAAAAAAATCCAAAGTCATTCCACAAGAATTCTGGATCACCTCCAAGTTAATCCATCAAGGTACAAGCACAATAAGTTGCAACAGCTTCCAAGAGGAAATCATTGGAACGTTCTGCAAAATTATCTGCCATCCAGTTCAGCAAGGGGAAGGAACACACATGTTCCTCGACAACCGGAGCCTCTAGCACCATCAGAGGACAACTGGTGTGTTCTTCAAGATAACTTCTAGCTAAGAATTCAGCTGCAGCCGTTCCGATGTCCCAATTCCCTAGGACTCCATGTGCTGCTCCACAGGCCATAATCCTGACGCCAGAACAGTCCAACTCATGAGCCACTAAGGGGCTCATTAGCCGATCATAATCCGGGGCAGGAGACACCGAGCTCGACAGGCAAAAATCCAGAGCCCATTGGAACGGACAATCTAGGCAATGAAAGACAGGCTGCACACAAGTAAAGTAGGGAAACCGGAAGGACAATCCATAGGCTATGCTTAAAGTTGCCAGTGGTAAAGTGCCATAGTATTCAAGCATCCGGTTACGAAGATGGAGCAGCCGGGACATGCTGTTGTGTGACGCAAGTTGTGCATCCATAGCGTAGTACGCAGATCAACAAAAGCACCCCAGCTACGAGGGCGACAATCAAAGGGAGACCTCCGAAGATGCTGGAAAAAATAGAATGAAAAAATGCCGGGATCACACCAAAAATAGTTTGAAAGGAGGTCACGAGGCCGGAGCCCACAATTTAAAAAAAATGTGCCAGGCCACTTGTTGACGAGGCATTAAAGATAGTCTGAATCAGGGCCCAAAATGAAGTGGGAGATCAGTATTCAAAAGCGCTTGCACCTCAGTGCGCGTATTTGCTACGTGAAGGACAAATGTTTCCCGGCACAAAGTCAATGCGACTTCTTTTTGAGACAATAGAGCCCTTATTCTGCTCATCTTGTTGAACTCTGCTTTCAGAATGGAATGGAAGGCCAGATGGATACATCGAGCCGTCCATGCGGGGGTGGGAAAAGGACGTTATTACAGCAGACTACTCTCTATGATACAGTCACTATGTAGGGAATTCCCACTAACATCCCACAGCAAGCTTCATTATTTAATAGCAAATAACTACCGTTAGCAAGCAGCGTAAAAGACGGTGTTATAACTGGCACCGGGATCCCTTTCAGGATGCAAGCTAAATTAGGAGCGTGCACATTACATGCACCATGCAATTGAATGTGCCTACACACCACAGAGTGATCTGGAGTGGAAGTGCACTCTTCACCTTTTAAGTAAACCTCTTTTCCGTCCCTCACGCATCTGTACGTGAATGGGAGTGACCAAACATCGTGCAGGAAGGCAGTACCCAGTTTTTCATATCTGCCAAGGGCATAATGTTTCATGCACGAACTGAACTTAAACAGGGGGAATGGTAATGTGATCAACCTGTGGATAAGCCACACAGCGGAGTTTAATTCGGCAACAGAGAAAGGTAAAGGTTCTAACTTTTCAATGTGCAGCAATGAGTATGTTGCATCTTTCATGGACATGAACTGTTGTTTCTTAGTTAAATTAAAAGGTAGGAACAAAGATGAAGTATTCATGTAATCCCAAGGGACTTTCCCAGCCTTTAACGTTTGCAACGTCCATGCAAACTGCATAATGGAACGCAATTGATTCTGCCCATGATACAAAACAGACAAATCATCCTGCACAATGTCGTCCACAGATGAAACAATATTATCTAAGGTATAAATTCTGGAAGACAGGGTGTTAATGCTATTATCTATTACAGCCAATACTTTCTCCATATTGGCTTGATCAATAGCTCGTAATCTGGATGCAGCTTAAATCTGTGATAGCTTCCAAACTTCGTTGTAAACAGCATATACCCATCTTTTGGACCTGCCAACCGCAGGACTCTTAACAAAATCATTCAAATCTATTTTTTCGTTCAATTGTGATAAATGAAGTTTGACAGATGCTAAGGTGGAATGTTGCAGCCAAGATTGGCATAACTTCCCTACTGAGTAGGTAGTTACAGTGTGAGAAGATTCAAAACGGGGGTCTACACGAACTTGTGTATACCCCAGTGCCAAATCCAGAAACCGATGTTGACAGGAATCTGAGCTCGTTTGCCATACTAACCACCCTTCCGGATTCAATTCAGAAGTATTGAAGGATGTGTTGGAAATGTATGACTGCAACGTAGCAAGGGACAGATCCGTATGATTATCCCAATTAGGATAAGCACCCAGACCCGGAGTGGAGGGAGAATTACATTTTTTAGAAGTAGCCAATCCAAAACAGGTGGTCTGAAAAATTGACGAATTCAAAAATAACATGTGGTTCGGGATGAGGCAGGCATGATGCAAAGTTCTGTTCCCTGTACCTGCCACGGTTTAAAACCCCAAACTGATTTAAGATCGATATTAGCTTTCCATAGATCATAGCCTCCGATTGCCAACTCGTCCATAAAGGACTTGGAATACAACAATTTGGTGTGTGTCAGTCTAACTTTAGAAGCAGACTCAACCGCAACGTTAAAATAAAAGGAGGCCGAATTCGACACACTGAAATCAGAAAAATATGTGAATTTGTCCACCAACGTGGTGGAGCTGCCCAGCCTAGGGGCTGGACAGTGTTCCCATTGTGTATAATTTACAAAATTTCTAGACGTATTTGCTTTGTGTAGGAAATGCATGCCATAATGTTGATAGCAGAATTGCTCATCATAATTAGCAGTATCTAAATACAAATCTTCAGCATCAAAGGCAGCATAATATTTCAAATCAGAAAACAGTGCTTCTATTGCTTGTACATCCCAATCATCCGAGTGGATGTTCTGCTTAACTACATCACCCATAGAAACACGAAATACATTTGGCACATTGATTACTTCAGTGGGACCATGAATTTGAAATTTTACAGCATCAAAAGCGATCCCATCCAGTAAAGGCCAGGCAGAAATGTTCACAAAAGTCTGGTCCCTTTTCATAATATGTGATGAGGAGTGGGGGGCCAAAGTTCCATTAATTAGTCTAATTGTAGATCTTTCTTTCAGGTAGTGTCCATTTATAAGTCTAAAAAACATACCACAAAACCAGTGGACATAAACAAAAAAATACATATGAGCACCAGCCAAATGTAAGTCCAACGGGAAATTAAAAAATGTCTTTTGAACCAGGCAACAAAAAACGAAACTTTTGATGGGGCAATGGAAGTCATTGAATTAGTGTCAAAGGAGTAGCGCGACTGGGTAACTGTGGTGGATTGTAAAACAGGCAACGGGACATCCGCAGGATAAGCATACTCAATTTCTTCAGGTAAACCACCAGGTGTCGGTGGCAATAAAGGACCAGTAACCGTATGCATTTCGACGGCAACATCAGGCAAGGCGTTAGAAGCTGGGGCCACAACAGAATTTCTCAGCATTGAAGGGCAAGAAACCTCTGGTGTCATACTAAGAAGAATCGGCCACTCGCTGTAGCTTGACATTGTCAATAGAGATGTACCTGTTATCCTTGCGATCAGGAAGTGGAGGTAAAATGACTGTACGTGTATCCTGTACTCCAAGCACCGGAACTGGTGCACGATAAGAGGGGCCGAACTCCTTCTTGTTCTCCACCTTCTCACGGACCAGATCACCAACTCGAGGTAGCCAGCCGACTACCGGAATCTGAAGCGCAGCATCAGATGTGGAGGGTACGTGTTCCTTCGCTAGACTGTCTCTGGCTTCTTGTAGATTCTGCAATACAGCACAGTGATCATCTACGTCAAAGGGTGCGGCCGACGCCGCCATGTCTAGACCATCAAGGTCCGGGACAAACATTCGTATGCCAAAGAGCATCATGTATGGGGTCCGCCCACCCAGAGACCTTCTTGGGAGATTATTAAGTGCACGTTGTACGTCATACAAGTGGGCTAGCCAGTTCCGGCCAGTACCTAAAACCCTGGCTGTCAAAGATTGCTTTAAGTCACGGTTCATTCGCTCCACCACACTATTACCCTCAGGTCGGTATGGAGACGAAAATTTGACTTGGACCACCAAATTTCTCATGGCTTCTTTGTACGCCTTAGAGGCGAACGCAGGGCCCTGATCAGAATGAAAGTACCACATGCAAAACTTCCAACAAAGACACGCAAATCCTTGATGACAGTACGGGCATCAGCACTCCTTTGTGGCCACACCCACAGAAAACGTGTGCACGAATCCACTGCAACCAAGATGTATTTGTACGCAGTATCAGCGGTGAATGGACCGCAATGATCTAAATAAACGCAACCCAGTGGTTTATTAGATATGTACAACTGAGTTTGTGGTGGGCGCGCCGCAGTTGAAGGTTTTATCTGCTGGCAAATGTCACAATTAAGAACATAAGCGTGAGCTTGTTTATATAAACCGCACCACCAGTAACGTTGTTGTAACAGAGATACAGTAGCTGCAACGCCAGCATGCGCAGACGCCATGCCCTCGTGAGCCGCTAATATCAAAGATGGTCTGCAGTCCGCGTTGGGAATCAATCTGTCACCAACGTCGTTAATCCGCACTAATGGGACGTTATCAGGACTTAAGCGATAATGGTAACGAGAAGGGAAACCTCTTGGATATTTTGTTCCCTTCTCTGTAGCAGCAATAGCTGCCAAGATTTCATCATCGATCTTACTTTGTGATCTTGTAACTGCTGCTACTAAGTATGTCGCCACTGCTGTTTTTGCTGCCTCGTCAGCTAGGCTGTTACCGACAGCATGAACACCAACTCGTTGGTGACCAAGAGTGTGAATAACATTCACGAGAGGCAGATGTTCTTTAAGTTCTGCCACTCGAACCCAAAGCGTTTTATGCTTAATTGTGCTACCTTTGGAATCACGATAGTCATTTTGAGACCAAAAATGTAGATTGTCGTTGTAAGATTGTACACAATAAAATGAGCCACTCACTATAGGAGTAGTGACTCGAGGATCAGCAAACTCCAGTGCAAGCACCAGAGCACGAAGCTCCGCCAACTGTGCGGTACAATCACCCAATGACTGCGTATGCACGACATCGGATTGGAATTCACCATTCACGAAAGTACCGACCACAATTGCGCAGGCCGCTGAATAGGCATGCTTCGATCCAGTAGCCGGTTGCGCAGAACCGTCAGTGTAAATGACACAATGGTAATCCTCGAGCGGGCGCAAGGACAGAGGAGCTGGATGAACGAATTCATACTGTAAGAACTCCTGGGTCTGTGGAGCTGCGTCAAAGATATATGTGACGTCGAGCGATGTCAAAGAAGTGGCCCATTGTATTCACCGTGGATGCAAAGCCTTAGAATTTGGCACACTTGCTTTCGTCACCGCCTCAAGGGCAGGATATGGTGTTACCACCAACATACGTTTACCTTGCGATAGCGCTCGTTCTTTCAGAAACGCCATATGCACTGCCGTTAGAACTTTCTCGACAGCGGAAAATCGCAGTTCAGCCGAACTGTACAGGTGTGATTTGTAGGCAATGGGGACGGTGTCGCCCTCATTGAACGTTAAGTATGTGAAACCCACTGTGCCCGGCACAATTCTTATGACCAGGTTAGTATGGTTATCACACGTCAGTAAGTAATTTGAAGCAAGAAGGTCAACCTGCAACGATTGCAATATAGCTGAATGCTCCGGCAGCCAATATGATTTGGAAAAAGTAGGTTGTACCAAGGCATAAAGCGACTTGATACGCTGGGCATAATCAGGAATGTACGTTCGACCGAAATTCAGAAAGCCCAGCAGAGATTGTAATTTCTTCAGTGTCATAGGAGCACGTAGGCATGCGCATTTCTCTAGGAAGTGCGGAGCCAATCCTCGACCTTCATTGTTGAGTTCGTATCCCAAAAACAACACTGTATATTATGCAATGTGAGACTTCACAAAGTTGAATTTGTAACCGAAGTCTGCAAACAAAACAATAATGCGATCAACGCGACACAGATGCGGCCACAACTCGTTATCTGTGAGATAAATATCATCCACATACGAGTACGCATCAGGGTCTATGCTCTCTAACAGAGAGACTACACGAGCAGCGAAGACACCAGGGCTGTTTTTATAGCCCATCGGTAATCTTTTGAAATGTTTTTGTTTGCCACCCGAGGTAAATGCCGTCACCTCACTACTAAGAGAGGACAGGTTATGGCTGTAAAAGCCGTTGGAAATGTCAAGTGTGGTTTTAAACCGTTTTCTCACGAGACTATCGACGAGAGCCGAACTGTGGGTATTCTGTACTGCGCATGTCCGGCAATGAGAGTTTAAATGCCGGTAATCCAAAACCAGGCGGTACGACCCATCAGGCTTCGTCACAGTGAATAAAGGATTATTCATTGGTGACACACATGTTTCAATTACACCTTGATATTCCAATTGTTCAAGGATAGCCGGGACGTGAGGTCTTGCTTCGCGACGCATGGGATATTGGGGTTGTGGCTGGGGCGTGGACAGCAACGGAATCTCATGGCTGGGGGACAATTTATCCCAGCCTACCTGATTATGATACAAAGCAGGTGCAAGCACCAGAGCCCACTCCTCGGCGAACTTCTTAGCTTGGTCCTTTGGCACTGTGTGCGCAAAGGACGGGAGGATCATTTCCTCCCCTCTAGGAGCATCTAAAATGAAAGCCAGGGGCCAATCAGTCTCTGCCAATAGAATATCATAGGAAGAGGTCAGATTATCCCAAAATATCCCTTGAATCGTGCGTTGTATGTCACCTTCATTTAAAAGGACAATATTATACAGTCTGTCAGGGGGAGCCACTCTAGTGTCAGCAGTTTCAACAGTTATGAACGTATCAGTTGCTGTCGCCACCAGATATGGACGCAGTGCTTGTCGCACTACTGTAACTTCAGCCGCGCTGTCGAGCAGCGTTAGTGCCCAAGTCAGGTTCTGAAGCTGCGTCCGCACTATCTGTGGCATACCTTGCTGTTAGCGTAGCAACTTTCTTCTTCTGAAACGGGGGTCGTTGACGTGCAGACTCGTCCTGCTTGCCTTTGCCGTCAGTCTGACGGGGTTGCTCACGACTTTGGGCACCCCTTCCTTTCCCACGGTCTCCGCCACCGGATCGTGAAGCCGATGTTTCCTGTGAAGAACAAGGAGAGCATTGTTCAGAAACCTGAAATCTATCAGGTGACTTAATACTAGATCGATCGCGCAGATCATATGTGCGTTCGCTAGACGACTGTATGGGTGAGGCAGGATGAGACCCCTGTTTCTGTTGCTGCTTCCCTTGTTTCTTTGCTCGCCAATTTTGTTTAGGAAAATTAGGGCGTTCCTCTTTAGTAGACGAGCTAACCTTAGTTTGCTGTACTATATCAGGAATTATCACAGTAGGTTTAACACCTAAGGCACTGCGGCCTATGGTCCTATAGGCTTCCGCAATTATTTTAGCGAACTCCTTAGGCCTGTCGAGTTCGTCAACGCGGTCCAGCTTATTAGCTACTTGGAACTGCATGGCATCGCCTTTGAGGTTGCCCATTACCATGGAAGCAACCACATCGAACACTCCAACAAGCCTCATTCCCAATTCAACAGCAGGCTCCGCTCCATGATTCTCTTGAACACATTTAATGACGGAGGGTAGTACAGACATAGACGGAGTGCCGAAGCACTTCGAGTAGGTCGCGGCAAAGACCTTGCCCCAGTTTGCGCAATCGGCCATATCTGGGACCAAGTCTTTCGGCAAACTAATGGTGAGAATCCTGTGTTTCTCCACAGGAGAGGTATGCGGAAAATCCACCTCCAGTTGGTCAAATTTCTCAGCAAACCAATAAGGTAAATCATCCTTACTTTGGGGCGCTTGCCCATTACCGAATTAACCATAACAGGACTAATAACCACCGCGTGGTGGTCCGTTGGTTGTCCCGCAACAGCAGGTGCCCCCACCTGCACGTTGCGTGACACGTACTGCACTAAAGCCCTATGAACTGTAATCAGGGCTGTGTGTAGTACCCGCAACTCAGCCACCGCCACCGTGAGATAGCGGAGATGAGGCATAAATCCAGCTAGCACCGGCCATGTGGCCCCTGCAATAGACCGCGGGCCCATTCTAGCCAGTGCAACCGCATGGGGAAGGGCGCCATTAAACCAAATGGTATGCTGCCAGGCAGAAATAGGAATTTCTTGTGTCCTATACGGCGTATAGATCGCAGGTAGCTGCGTGGGAGTATAGGAATGAAACGTATCATCGTCTGCATTCACCGCCGGAAAGGTCACCCAAGAGTAAAACAACTCATAAGGGTAAGACGCATCAGCGCTCACCACAAAAATAACAGCCATCCCATCATCCGGCACCCCATACGTCGTCAAATGATGGTGCAGAGGTGCACGACTATGTGTGGCTATATCAACCGCCATAAGGACACACTAAAGAGTATCAACGATATCAACAGTAGCACTGGGGTTCAGTAAAAATAACCTTTTTAATGATCAAGCTTGAAAGAACCTATCAGTCAAAACACAGGTAGGTTAAACCGTCACTCCCGTCAACCGGAAACCAGAGTGAGGGTGTTGTGGACTAATATAAGCACTACTAAGGTGTTTCAAATCAATCAACCAAACGTTAGGTGCGCCATGTTGCAGGGATTCTGCTTATGCACAGAACTATGCACAGGAAACCAGGACCTCAGTGAATTGTGGTGTACCAAAAACTCACCTCAGAACCCAGAACCCCTTATCCGACCAGCATCAGTGTCCTATTCGTTATCCGAGTTTTATCTTGGCGGTCCCAATGTATAGACAACCCAGAACAAGCGACTTAGGGTATTTTCAGGAATGGTGGGAATCAGAAATACCTGTTCGTAATTATTCTCATATCAGTCCACAACAGAATAAACAGAGACACGGTAAAGTTTAAAGAGTTTATTTTATAAACCTCGTGTCCTTAGATGCAGTACTTTGGCTAACATAAGCAGACAAATGATTAAGATCAAAACCATCAGCATAGTTACAATACCATAGAAAATGAAAGGAGTAATCATAATAAAATGACAGTGGATGACAGCCACCTTCCTTTCGCTAGTAAACTAATATTGTTATTATTAGACTAATAAAAGGTCTCTAGGCTTGAATGGGGAGCCCAATACCGTAAAGATCAGCTTAGTGGAATCACATCACAGGATCAGCTAGACTCTGCTCCTGGGAAAGCTCTTCTTCCGAATGTGTCTAAAGCATGCCTCCTGCAATATTAAAAGCACTCGACTTTCAGGTATTTGCAGCTGCGTGCGTGTTATGGCTAAATAGTGGGCCGATCACCCTGAACCCAACAACATGCACCGTCTAGCGACCCAGACTGTTTCTTTACACAATGTTCAGACCAAGGTCGCTGCTCACTGTTAGGGATGTGAACAACAGACAGTTCTCATGTGAAGCAAAGGCGAGCAAGCATTTCTCAATTAATAACATGTAACATCAGTGTTGTGTGCAAAAGCAGCAACAGTGGCAAGATGGCTTTCTAACATCTAAAGCGGTTGTGCTAACTTAGCATTGTACGTATATATATATATATATATATATATATATATATATATATATATATATATATATATAGTTCCACAAGTTGCCCCTAGAGCAAGGATGCACTCGAACAGCAGCTTGCTTGTGAAAGCCTTTATTTCAACAAAAACTGCAACCTGCATTCCAATTAAAGTTCCAGCCTGATGCATTTCAGAGCTCCTTGCTCCTTTCTCAAAGGCTCAACACTGAGTTTCACAAGCTGACACACCTTTGAATAATTAATTCCCCGCCCTCTAATGAGCTTTGCCTTCTGGGATCTGTAGTGTGTGCCAAAAAATACCTGCCCAAATGGGTGCTGTGTCTCTCAGGTTGTTGCAGATTTTCAGCCCTCCAATGGGCCTCAGAGTGCAAGTTCGTTTTTCAATTTAAAATGCTGCTGTTCCACTTTAAGGTTCTGGCATGATTCCAACCTCGTGGCCCCCTTAAATGTCAGGGTGGTGCAATCCTCCACGGCTGGGCTGCCGAGATAAACACAGTTCCACAAGTTGCCCCTAGAGCAAGGATGCACTCGAACAGCAGCTTGCTTGTGAAAGCCTTTATTTCAACAAAAACTGCAACCTGCATTCCAATTAAAGTTCCAGCCTGATGCATTTCAGAGCTCCTTGCTCCTTTCTCAAAGGCTCAACACTGAGTTTCACAAGCTGACACACCTTTGAATAATTAATTCCCCGCCCTCTAATGAGCTTTGCCTTCTGGGATCTGTAGTGTGTGCCAAAAAATACCTGCCCAAATGGGTGCTGTGTCTCTCAGGTTGTTGCAGATTTTCAGCCCTCCAATGGGCCTCAGAGTGCAAGTTCGTTTTTCAATTTAAAATGCTGCTGTTCCACTTTAAGGTTCTGGCATGATTCCAACCTCGTGGCCCCCTTAAATGTCAGGGTGGTGCAATCCTCCACGGCTGGGCTGCCGAGATAAACACAGTTCCACAAGTTGCTATATATATATACGTACAATGCTAAGTTAGCACAACCGCTTTAGATGTTAGAAAGCCATCTTGCCACTGTTGCTGCTTTTGCACACGACACTGATGTTACATGTTATTAATTGAGAAATGCTTGCTCGCCTTTGCTTCACATGAGAACTGTCTGTTGTTCACATCCCTAACAGTGAGCAGCGACCTTGGTCTGAACATTGTGTAAAGAAACAGTCTGGGTCGCAGTGCATCGGCTGAGCACACGTGCAAACTCCCTGACAGTGGCACAATCGCACTTCTCACAATGCACCAATTCAAAATATTCTCAAGCACATTCCTAAAAGGCCTTCATAATATTTTGTAGTGAAGACTGCTATATATATACTAGCAAAGCCCTGGCAGCGTGCTCAAGAGATATATGGCGATATCAAAGGGGATGATGGACGGAGCGTTTGAGCAAATCAAACACTCACCCCCAGTCAACTGAACTGGGTTTAATCCATAATCATTCTTTAGCTCACTCCACCACCCCAGTTCAGACATGGCCATATGCAAAACAGTCTGACCCTGTACCTCATGGGAACAGTCCAGCCCGAACTGCCAAGCCATATCTTCCCTGGACCGGAAACAAGCATCCTGGGACCGGTTTCGGGTTCATAACCCTCATCAGCTAGGCTATCTTGAATCCAGTGGCTATATATATATAGCAGTCTTCACTACAAAATATTATGAAGGCCTTTTAGGAAGGCCTTCATAATATTTTGTATATTATATTATATTATATTTTGTATATGAAATATTATGAAGGCCTTTATTCCATACTGCCACCCTGTGGCAGTATGGAATAGTATTACTCTTTCCTGGATTGTTCAGGTGTACCCCTAGAAGTGCAGGTAAGTGCTGGAACAGCAGATGGGGTGTTTTTGAATAGCCACAAATGTAACTCAGTCACCCCGTTTCCACTGCATGGCCTTGAGCTCGGTGTTGGCATTACCGAGAAGGCTTGTCTACTCATTTTAGTGTCACGCTCAGAGGTATAGGTTGCACGTACATTGTGTGACTTTTTGCCTGAGTCATCCCATCACAAACTTTTTTAATGTAGAAATTACACAAGAGCGCAACTATCTTTGTGAATTATTCCCCCATAGTGCACGCTACTTGGATATGGCGACAAACTCATCTCTTGCCTTTGCACCAGGCAAAATGGGTACATTTTCAAAGCACCGCCCATTGAAACTCGCTTCTCACTAAATGAGTCATGTTTTTGTGCTCCTGGCAGTGATCCGCATGTCTCTGTCAATCAAGCACATCATTCTAAGGCGCGTGCTAGCCTGGCCTCTATAATTTTTCCCCCAAAACTTGTGCGGCTTTTATCTGTCCAGGCAGGAGGACTGTGCAGTGACCCTTGAAAGCGTATTAGCGTCATGGTACTTTATTTGCATGAAACATTTAGATTATGGGTGCTGTCCTGCTGCTCCGTCCGTTTCCCGCACTTCGACATAACCAGCTGTGTTCATGCACAGCCATGTGGAGCAACGCCGGGAGAAAGTGAGAGCAGAGAAAACAAGCATTTGTAATGCAACAGGTCTCACATTTGCAAGAATTTGAGCTATTGGCATAGTAAATGACAATGCCTTTATTTATGTCTTGATTTTTAAAACAGATATAGAAAAGGCATTGTAATTTACAATGCCATTAGATTAAACTCTTGCAAATGCGAGACCTATTGCATTGCAAATGCTTGTTGTAGTACAGATAGTGCTTGCGCACATGTAGCGCCAGCTCTATCATTAGAGGGTGTTCGCCTAATTTGCATGGGTGTGAGGCCCTATGCACATAAGAGAATCTCTTTGCCTCTCCGCCCGTGTCATATTACCGATGTGGTCGCAGAGGCAAACATGCCTTTAGAAGAAGCACTGAAAGTGTGCCACAAAAGGTGGCACATTGAAAGTCCACCTACTAAGGCAGCCCTCAGGAGGGATGCAAGGGGGTCCCCCAGATATCCACTTGCAGGCAGGTGCAGTCACTCACTGCACCCACCTGAAAAGGGATCTGTTATCCCTTAATCCTTTGGATTGCCGCCTGCACAGAAAAACACGGAGCAGCCTTTAAACAGCTGCTCCGTATATCTCTTGGGGCAAGAAAGCAAAAGACACACAATTCCCTGAGGGTAGCACCTTCTATATAATAAGACTCACTTTCCATGTTTGCACCTGCTTAAAGGTGAGCTGTGGGGCAAACAAGAAAAGTGTGCCATGTATGTAGAAGGCCCCTGGTTTTCCAAAGTCAACTATTGATTATATGATTAATTATATAAATCACCAACTACAAAAATGCGAATTTTACATTTATCAGCCAAGGTTTTTATTTGAGGGTGTTTAGTACTTCCTGAACCATAGAGGACGTATTCTGCAGAACATATCTTCAACTGAATTGGTTGATGCTTTTAACATATCTTTTATTTATATAGCCAAAGACATTCAGAAGCTGGTTTCAGAAAATGTTGTGGAGGAGGAAGACAAGAGGCTAAATGGTGTTCGTCTTTTGCCTATTTTAAATTAAGGATTGAGGGTGATATTATATTTATCAAACAACCATACCCTCGAGCATCAGATTTTGATAGCCCTCCAGGCAGGGGTGACAAAGGAATATCATAATATGCTAGCATCCAGTTGCAAACAATCCATTGGTTTATTTCACATTCTTTGTCCTTTGAACATTTTGAGGAAGGTGTTACTGGGAAACCTATAGGGTATCCTTTGCCCATAAACCTTCTGACCTATTTGTTTATCCTTGTGGCCTATTTGTAAGATTAGACACCATTGATCATGCCTTCCTGACCACTTACCTTAGACTTGTTGCCTGTGTTTGAGTTGCCCATTGAGTGGTTTAATGTCTTCCTTTCCAGGAGGAACTTATGGCCTGATTACGATGGTGGTGGGACCGCCACCGTCAGGCCATATGCAGCGGTCCCACCTCCATCGGTCCCTGCAGGACGGCCCGCCGCATTAGGATGGCTGGCGGATAGTGGGCAGGCGGAGAGACCGTCCACCACACAGCCGACAGGCTCACGGAGCCCGTCTGATTGTCAGAGGGACTGAAATCCGAACAATAGTTGCGGTGCTTGCTTTTTCATGGTGGTCCGCCCGCCATAAAAAGGCAGGTGTAAAGGGACTTTGGGTGCCCCTAGTGGGCCCCCTTTCCCTCCCAGCCCTCAGCTATGGGTTCTAGGGGCACCGCATTCCTGCACCATGTGTCAGGCACTGCATGGTGCCTGTCACAAGGTGCAGGGATGTTTTCAAACATGCCTCTTAGCAGTGAGGTTTGGGCTGCAGCCCTTTTTTGGGCTGCAGCACAAGCCACAATGCTAAGAGGTATGTTTCCGAATGCCTACATGGCGGTCAGATCGTAATCTGTCTGGCGGGACCGCTGACTCCATGCCTGCTGTTCCCGTTCCCCACAGGAAGGCGGTCAGACGCTTGTCCGACCGCCATCATAATTAGGCCCATATTGTGATTTTGAGTTACTACATATCATTCCCTGTGGGGTGTGCTATTGCACAAGATTCTCTATTTGCCCCAGATCTTTAAAATATCTTTATTAATCCTTAGGAATATCAAAGGATAGATTGCAGGTCTTCCCTGCTCACTAGGAGTCAAGGTAATCATTCTGCAATGGATATTGGCCTCCCGAACCACTTTGATTCTCCGGATAGTTTAATCAGGCAGTCCAGGTCTATCTCATGGTTCGGCTGGGCTGCCTCGCTGCTAACAGGATGTGAGCTGGCAACTCTACCCCGCCGGCTGCCACCTACCTTCAGGACTCGACCTTTGTGCTTGGCCTACCACGTTCCCTCCTGGAACATCCCGCGACGCCTTCCGGGACTGCCGCTGAGACACGCGATTGTTCTGCCACCGACGGAGTGGCAACGAGAGCGCAGGCTAGCGTGGCTTGAACGGCAGAGCTGATGGCTGCCTGATTACGTCTCTCTGCCCAACATGGAGACAACCATGCAACCTTCACCGTACATCTGAGGCTCTGTTAAGATCTATAGCCAGAATCTGAGACCTAATGCTGTGAGGCGTCTCCAGGACCCGCCAGACATCACCAGTGGCTGTGTAATTCAACTTTTTATCCTCCGGCGCTAACACACTCTTGTTGAGCGCAAGATGGCGGAGTCCCAGGTGTGCCCGACTGTGGTGCTTACAGCTTAACAGAGCTCCGGATTCCCTCCTTGAGCGGCTGCTTCTCGAAGGAAAACCACTCAACGACTCACAGGCCAAGTACTATTCATGATACTCATTTATTTCAGACCTTCAAAGCCCAATACGATCTGCGGGGCGATAGATTCCTCAATGCTGCCTGACCCTAAAATGGCGACCGCGCTAGTAGCGCTCGCACACTGACAGTACATTTTCAATCATGCACACGTCCAGGGAGCTAACGCTGTGCCTCGCTCTTGCCAGAACAATAACTCAGTGCCTGACAGCCACCTATTTTGTTGTCTGAGTACGATAACGATCATAACGGACTACAACATCAAAGACTCTGTTCTCCCTGCATATAAGATGGCTCCCACCCAGTGGAAGCCTGACATTCCAGATCATTTATGAGTGTAATCTGGCCCAAACAATGTTCTAATGTAAAGTGCAAACGACTAGTACTACTAATTAGGCCATTGTTTCTCAGTGAACTCAGCAATTTTCCTCTGCTCAATCAAGACCTAATTGCTGCACCTATCCACGGCACCCGGACGGACACCAGATGAGCCTCCTAGAGGTGAGCTGTCCCGTTGCACGAGGGAATGCCTGAATTAGCCTGGGGGCCACCAGCCAATGAAGCGGCCATTTTGGGGAACACTCTGCAGCCACGCACTTCAGACCCGATAGTGCAGAAGCCTGCCAAACTTCTCCCCACCTCATTGATGGACCGCACTGGAGTACAGGAACTACTGAGGGAGGCACGGAATGTGCTGCAGCCTGGTCTGAGGAACCAGCTGGACAAGCGCCTTGGAGCAAGCACTGCCTTGATGTTTGAACTACGCTCAGGGTTTCCCAGTAACACCAGGTTTGGTGCTGCAGATGGTTCTATGACGATGCCCCCCGGGCAGAAACCATGAACGTTGTACTCACCGCGGAGACCGAGCAACATGGCCGATGCCCGGTGGAGCTGTTTAGGCAGCTATAGAGGAGTTAGGCTCTGGTTCACCCCCTCGGCCGTCACCTACCCAGCTGGACATTGGACATCGTTTTTCCTCGTCTCCCTGTTGTGTTTCCTTCCCTCCCCCGCCTCCTCCCTCCGTGATCCTGTGGCTTTCCAGCTTATGAGTTAATATCTCTTGTTATTGTTTAATCACTATTTTCTCCTATGTTTATTCTTGGCTCCTGTAACTGATGTTATCTTGTAACCTGTAACTCTCTGATCCTCATGTAAAGCGCTCTGATACCTCTGGGTCTAGCCAGCGCTATATAAAACTCTGCAAATAAATAAATAAATAAATCTCAAAGGAGGTGGTGTGAAGGTTATATCGAGATGCAATGCAACACAGTTATCACAATTACAGTACATATTTGAATGTCTAAAAGGAGTATATTTAGAATCACTTTGATACTACTTCAAATATATTAATAAACACACAGAAATACAGTAACCAAATAATGAAAAGTACACAAATCAAATCAGATTCAAACTAACACAATAAAGAACAGCTGAAACACTAGCATTTCAAGTTACACACACTATGTAGTGCTTGTGATTACTAATGAATTAATAACACTGAACAATACATACGAATGTCAGCTACCCTGCTAATTAAAGCAGCTCTCTCAAATCTCTGTCCATATTAGCTAAGCAGTTACCACAGTGAGCAATGCAACTGGGACAACCTGTACTGGAAGGAGACAGGGTCCTAGAACAGCAAAATTAAATGTTCCACAGTCCAGCATTCAGAGTAATGGACCCAGGAAGATATGCTTATTTCCTGACTTAGGGTCAGCCTCCCTGGGAGAGATTGGTGTCAGGCCCACAGGAGTAGTTGCTGTGTGAGCCCACAACCACAAGTGCATACACTAGGACCACCCAGCTGGGTGCTGGATCTTTGAAGTGTAAGGAAGGTTTCAATGGGCCTATGCTCAAACTATGCCAGCTGGAGGATAGTGGGTACCAGAAATGAGCAAAGGTAAATAAAAGATACAAGGCACAGGCTGGTAGATGAAGGGAGTATGGTAGCAAGTCAGAGCTTCAGCAAGGCATCATGTTTAATTCTAGCCTTGAAGAAATGGGCAAGTCCACTACTATGTTCATCAAGCACCACAGTAGGGCCAATTCAAGTCTGTATGTAGATTGCTAATGAGTTGAAATTGAGCTTTGCCTTTTCAGGCCCTGGGAGTTGAGAGCCAGCCCACTGCTGATTAGTGTTAGTGCCTCCTAACAATTTCATATGTCAGCCAACCAGTGTAGGGCAGAGTTTCCCTCGTCAGATGGACTCTGAGAAAAGAGACAAGCTTCGCTGAACCCCAGGATGCACTGTGGAGGCTGGTGACTACATGGCAGCTGGCAAGGACCATCTCCAGTGGCTTGCACTGATGGAAGACCAGCAGACAAAGGAAGAAGAAGGAAGATGAACTGGAGGATGAGATTTATCATCTGCTCCTCTGTAGGCAGCAGCCATCTTCCTTCGATCTTCCAATCACCCTTTCATGCTAAAAGGATGTTCACATCAGCAAGTAACCCTAGTAACAATTATATATATTGAATATTTATGTCTCACTCCCTATTTTTGTGCTTGTTCTTGCAAAAACCATGCACATAATATTTGTGAACATTCACAGGCAGAGGGTTGGTCTTTAAACCTGGTTTTCTTCTGGACAGGTCTCCTGTCCATGGGAAATCGGGAGTCTTTTTAGAAGGCCGGCAGTCCTCCCTGGGTTCTGGAGGCGCTGGTCTGGTGGACGAGTTGCTCTTCTGTAGCAGGGTCTTTCAGGGCTACAGACAGCCCGGTAGGGATACTGCCAAGTCAGTTGATGTCTTCAGTCTTCACTGCTGCATGTCTCTTCTTTGCCCTCTTCTTCGTAGGTCATCGGTAATCTGAGGATTAAGGTTCAGGGGTGCCCCAAAACACTACTTTTAGGGGCATTACAGGGGTTAGGAGGTATTTGCCAATGAGCTACTTACCTTTAGGGTGACTACACCCTTTGTATGTCCACTCCCTTTGAGTAGGGGACTTATTCCTAAGCCTTTTGGCTAGAATCCCCCAAAACAGTAGGGAGGTTTCTCAAAGGAGGGGGTCATTTACACTCAGGGCACTTCAGGGGTGGTACTGGCTGAGATGAGACTCACCTCTCTGGTTTACTAACTTTACCTCTGACCTTGCCACGAAAAGTGGGGCTTGGTCAGGGGTGCAGGCTGTCAGGTTTACTCACGTCTCCGCAGGAACACCATGCAAATGATGAAAGATCCTCAACCTCCCCCGGTCACCAACCATACCCAACCAAATCAAAGTACCAAATGGTAAAACAAGGTCCCACGCTGCACCCCACTCAAGGACAGAATACAGACAGCCAAAAAAGGTCTCTGTAAAGAAAAAGGACAGATAATGAGGTGAGTATGCTCAGTGTTGCTACCCCTAATGTGAGTGCATCTATGCATGTTTTATATGTGTTTATATTAATATCTACCTGAATTGCTCCATTCTTCCGGGATTCTGGTAATTGGTGTCAGGGAAGGTGTTGTGTGTCTAGAATGAAGAAAGGTAGAAGCATTAAAGTTATTTAAATCTTGAAGAATAATAAGGAATACGTATATGCAGTAGAAAGTTATACAGAAAGCTCACCTAAAAACATGTAGTGGCCGAAATTTATCTGTGATCCAATTTAAGGTAGTCTTTGACTCTTACTAATGCTTTTTTGTGTACTCCACCTTAGCTTCAGGGGAGCCTAACTAGATTCCTTGTCTTTTTCAGGAATTACAGAATTGAGAACTCTGAAAGCAGACCTCCATAAACACCGAGTCCATGTCAGATAAGAAGCATAAAGAATAAAAAAAGAATAATCAGTATTTTCAGCGCACAAGTGCTGTTACCCAAAATTAATTGCGTAGCTTTCTTCTCTCTCCTTTTATATTTCAGGATACAAAGGCTGGGACCGAGACAGGAAGGGCAGAGCTAGGAGAGGAGACGCTGCTTTCGAGAGAAGGAGACGAACGGAGCCTGGAGAAGAGACGCCACGTCGATGGGAGAAACGCCGATGCCGGGACCCGGAAGGGCAGGTAAGGACCGGAAGCACTACTCTCTTTCCCAAAGCAGGAACGTGAAGCGTCTCTGCCAGGGATCCATGAGAATTTGTGCTCTTCGGCTGGCTCCCGCGCATGCGTGATTGCAGGAGCCAGTCATTTTTGTAGTTCCCATATGATCAGTAACTCTGACACAGGCATCGCTACTAGCTAGAGAAACCGCGGTCAGCATAACAAAGGGCAGGAAGCCTCTGAGGATCACTGCCATTCTATGCTGTTCCTGCTTGGGGGTAGGTGTGAAGCACCTCCACCCAGAGCAGACTTTGCTTCTGACCCACAAGAGCAAAAGGCTCCCACCTCAAGGGGTCAGAAACATGTCTAGAGATGGCAGGCTGGTGCAAACTAGTCAGACACACACTAGTGGTTTGGTATGTTTGCAGAGGGCACCTTTGGTGTGCCCTATGAGTGCATGTATTAATGAATCCAACACTAATCTGAGATGTTTGAGACCAAACATCTTGGAATTCGGTGAAGCCATCATGAAGCTCTGGAATTCGTAGTGACAAGCTCCCAGCCCATGTACACATTGTGGCTTCACTGTGCACTTATAATGTCTAAGAATGGGCTTAGACACTATATGGGTATATCTGCTCATGCAGTCATGCCCACACATGAGGAATAGTGCACTCTGCCTTAGGGCTGTAAGGCCTGCTTTAGGGGTGACTTACCTATGCCTCTTGCAGTGCTGGTAGGCCTGGCATACATGGATATGTAAAAAATTCAAAAGAAAGCCAAGTGCACACCTGTTTCAACCACTTCTTACGTTCTATATTTATTTATTTCTGATCCTTTGGTCTGCCCAAATACCGCGTACAAATGTTCACTTCAGAAATTGTCTATACATAAAGTGCCTCACGTGTGACAGGATTAAAAGCGTTGATGAAAATGTGAAGAAAAAAGAGTACATGGAATAAAATTTGATGGAATATAAACCAGTTTTGGAGTATTGTGTGGTTCCAATCACGGAGTATGCTGTGCGTCCGGTTGGAGTGTAACCTTGCTCCAATTTCTGAAGTACACAAGGATATGTGCCAGGCCGACTCTTCAGTTTTATCTGCACCAAAACATGCTGGCTGCAGTAGCAGTGTACATGTGTTTGATGAGGGGTCTATTAGGATGGCGCAATACATGCAGCTGCCCTTAGAGTCCTTCTCTGGTCAAAAGGCCCATAAGGCCCTTGGTACCACTGGTAAATTTTACAAGAGACTTACATGCGTGACATGGGTGTGCCAATTGTGGAAACAAAGGTACAGTTTTGGGAGAGAACAGAGGCACTGGGAACCTGGGTAGCAGGAACCCGTGCACATTCAGTCAAAGATGCATCAGAGTCAGGCAAAATGTAGGGGGTAACCATGTCAAAAGGGGTACTTTCCTACAGGCAGGAGCTGTCACTAGACACTGAAATGGGGGTATAACAGCATCTGCAGCATTTAAATCCGAGGAATGATAAGCAACCAATTTCGTACCTTGAGGACAAAGCTCTCCATTTCATAACTATACAATGTTTAGGATAATCGGGTACACCTAACGCAATAGCCAAAGACTATGGACCAGGGTTAAGGCCCAGGTGTTTCCTGTTTTGTAAATCAAATCAGCTTTATTACATTTCATGTTAAAAATCATAAAGGTATAAAAACAACCAGAAGTTGAAAACACAATATCACACTTTATCAGGCTCCATTACAAAATGCAAAATGGATAAACAAATACACAAACATATGTTAGATCTCAAAGGAAAGTGCAAATGCCAATAAAAACATTCAAATCATCACCATAGGGCCATTGAGGGGGGATACATTTTTTCCTACGCTGTTACACACAAATAACTGACCACAGAACAGCAGATCATAAGGGGCGGTAAAGATTGCAGGAATGAATAAGCAGAACGACACTGCTTGAAATTTAAATCACACAGAATAGAGCGAATAAAATGTTTTTTCAAGTCTTTAGAAAATGCAAAAAAACTGAATTTGCAAGGTGGTTTGAACAGACAAATTATCACATGAACATTTGGTTAAGACATCAGACCAGTAGGAAAAGTTACCAAATGGTGGAAAATGTGAAGTCTGAAGTGGGTCAAAACAATCCTATGATAACTGTTATAAAGGTAGGGTTGCAAGTCAAAAATAACACTGGGTTTACTCAAACAGTGATAAGCACATCTCTTTTAGATCCTTCCTCGAGATAGACTGTAATGTATTGGGCATTACAAAAACTAAGGTCCGGCATGGAATTTGGAGAGGTGACGACAATTTAAGAAAATCGTTGATCACCTTTTGATTTAAGAAAGAGTCACAAGACCAAACTCTGGGGTCTATTACGATGTCCGCCCGCCACCGTAAAGGTGAACAGGACTGACCGCCAGAGGTGTGGCGGTCCCGCAGTGGCCATTATGATGCCACCGCCACCGTGGCAGTGGTATCCCCCATTCCCAACATTGTGGCGGGCGGTGCTCACAGCACTGTCCGCCACAATGCTGTGAATGAACATTGAGCATTGGCATGCACAAGGTGACAGGCACCGCGCGTTGCCTGCCACCTTGTCCATTCCAATGTAGGGGGGTACAATAGGTACCCCCAAGTGCACCCCCCACCCCCCAACACTCAGGGGGCCCGCATCAGGCCCCCACAAGCAGAAACCGCATGCCTTTCCATGGAAAGGTTCATCTCCGCCATCATCATGATATGGATGGCGGTGTCTTGCAGACACCGCCACCATATCATGCCCTGTTTCCGCCCGGTCGACGAGTCGACTGGCGAAAAAGCGGCGGATGGTCTTTCCTTCTGCTGCGGACCCCCCAGCCATACTAATATGGCGGGGGGTCAATCAGGAAGGGATGGCGGGTGGATCGCCCCTCTCAGGCCAGCGGGGGCCCCTTTGTCCCACAAAAGAATTGGGTATGTTCAAGCTAAGTCGGTTATGAGTGGATCCTTGAGTTACACATTTGCTACCTGAGAAGAACAGCTTTGAGGCACTGCTAATAAAAATCTAATAAAAAGCATTTTCTACCACTTGAAACAGGTTGATATTGCTGTGACCCATGATCCCTGCCCCGTACAGTACTGTAGAGATGCACTTCGTCTTTTATACGGTCAGCATTTTGCTCACAAGCTTGTTCCCAATCCTGCGTGTAAAATTCGACAGTGCAGAAGTAGCTTTTGTGATATTCAAATTCCTAGGTTTGATAGAGCGTTTCCATGATCCACAATCTGAAAACAAAATTTCCAGGTAGAAAAACAAAGTGGTAAAACTTAGCTTTGTATCATTGACAAATAGATCGCAGCCTTTCACTGTACCCTTCAAGCATTTCATTAAATGTCTTCCCAGATTGATAGATAGGCCCAAATCCTGTATATAGTTAGCATAGCAGTAAGTAAGCGTTGTAAAACCATAGGGGTACAAGCCATGAGAACGGCGTTGTCTGTGTAGAGAAGGGCGGGCATTGGGTGCTGACCAATCTTAGGGAGATCCCTACAACTTGGTGTCAGAACATTCCCCAGTCTATTAATGTACAGGGTAAACAGGAACAGGGTCAAAACACAGCCTTGGCTGCCAGCCCTGATCCACTCTGAAAGAGCCGGTATCTTCGTCCCTAAGACCATACCGCATGCTAGCCCTTCTAATACAACTGAAGACAGTTTCCTAACAAATGCATTTATGCATGGGTCTACTCCGAGTTCTGTCAAAATTAACTACAATTTATCCTGTTTTGTGAGCTGCTAAAGGTGTATGACAATACTGGTCTAGCCTATAATACATTGATGAAAATAACCTGCCATATCTACAAGGACTCGCATTTGCAAAAACCTTGACAGGTCAAGGTAACTTACAAATAGTCCATACATGAACTGTAGACCAGAGTCTTTCTCCATCAGAAAGATCGCAATCGAAATCTTGTGCACAACGTAAACAGAATTACAAGATTTTTTAAAAGCCTTATGCTCATGCTTATGTCGTTCACCAAGCAAACATGATGAATCATGTTTGCATTGGTCTACAGGGACATGTCATCTACATACTAAATGAAGGTAGACCCACAAGGGAAAATCAGCAGGCCAAATCTTTCTTAAGAGCTTATGAAATATAGATCGTTAATCATTACATCTTTTTGATTTTTGATTTTTTTAAACTTTATTCAGCTATGTGGGCAAACATAACAGGTACATTTCCAAGTCACGAACACTCAAATTCATGAATAATTTCAGATTCCAGTATCGGCAATCAAACAAAAAGAAAACCCATATATAGGAAATTCAGTTACTGGTTGAGGGGGGTGAAACCCTACTCAAGCAGCAACCACAATTCTTGCCAGGGTGAAACACAAGTAAACCCCATATTAACCAGTGATTAACCTTGTGGTATATTGGCACACATCAATCAGGCTTAACTTAGAGGCAAAGTGTAAAGTATTAAGCACTAAAACAGTAATAGCATGAAAATAGAACACAAGAAAAATCCCACACAAACTCAGATAAATAGAGTAAAATTTGAAAACGTATTTGATACCAAAACAACAAAAATCCAATCAGTAGAACCAGGGACATGCAATTTCAAAGTTTTAGGTAAAAATAGTGCCAAGAAGCACAAATTGCCAATTGTGGTTGTTTGGTTGTGTTAGACCATGACAAGTTCAGGCTGACCACGATGGAGCGCGGGCTGGATACAGGGACCAGGTTAGGCCCGTTAAATAAGTTACCTTAAATTCTGGTTGCAGAGTGTTGCGAGATCCCACATCGAGGATACATTGTGCAGTGGAGGTTCCAATGAATCCTTCAACAGGGCTTGCAGTGCATGGCCTGTGACAGGATATCTCATGCAGTGGCGATTACAAAGAAGATGTGATGAGAGGTCGGGATGTGTTGGTTCCGATGAGGCTGCGAGGAGATATGTCACTCTGCGTCAGTTCAGCTCACAGGACACCAGCTAGGCTGGCAGAGAACCTCAAGGACTGGGGTGGCACCACTTGGACGGTAGAACTCACAGAAGATAGAGGCCAGGTGCTGGGTTCAAGGTGGTTGGAGCCTTTTCTGCTCCAGTGGCTCTGATCAGTAGGCCAGCCAACTAGCCATAGTCAGTACGGTGGTCCTGGGTTCAAGATGCAGGTCCAGTCCTTTTCACTCAGGCATCAAAGCAGCAGTGCAGCAGGCCAACAGGGCAAGCCACTGCAACTACAAGCCAGGTCCTCCCTGTACCAGAATACCAGCAACCTAGGACTGGTTTCACCCTGATAAGGGCTTATCAGCCAGGTATAGCTTGATTCCAGTGTCACAGTGAGCACAAGACCAACATCGGGGCATACCTGTTGCACTTGGGGCATCAATTGCAACAAGGTGATGGATGGAATGCTTCAATTAATCTCAGCCACTGGCAATCACTCGAGTGGCATCCCAATCCATTGTAGTTCGCCCACCATGTCACCTCAGTTTGGGCCCAGTTATATGCAAATCAGCTTCGACTCTGCTCCTCAAGGGAATAGTCCAGCCCGAACTAGCAAGCCAGGTCCTCCCTGCACCATACCATAAGCAACCTAGGACAGGTTTTGCCCTGATAAAGGCTCATCAGCCATGTATAGCTTGATTCCAGTGGCACAGTGAGCACAGGAGACACATCTCCTCCAGAACACCTATTACTTGCCTCCAAAACTCTGGGGCAGTACCATGCCATATACATAGAGTACACCTTTGACGAGGTTGTGTCTATGTTGGGTTGCTTTCTCTTGAATGAGAGCACAAAATGAATTGGCTTTCAAGTTGTACATGAATAGAGAAGAAGGCATAAAACAAATCAACAACAATAAAACAAGTGTCTTATACATGGAATACCATTTTATTTCATTAGCCCTGCCAGTCATCTTTAGCCCAATATTAATGTTAATGTATAGAAACCTTATTAAACAAAGAAATATAAAACAGATTCTGATTCAAAGTTCAAATCATGAAAATCTATCTGACCTGATTACTCCTTCTGAAGGTCAGGCCATCGACCACACTAATACCTCTACAAAAAAACTCCTCATTTAACTGCGCTTTGAAGCGTAGAGTAGCAGTTCAGTCCAGCACCAGCTCCCACTCCTAGTGAACGTGTTGCAATTCCCAGCCAACACACCATGAGTGTGGAAGAAAACTCCTGATTCAGCTTTCTGATGAGTCCCAAAACGCATGTGTTAAAAGCTAGGAATTATACGAAAATGGAGCAAGAGGGTATCCCAGTATCAGCTAAGGAGTTGAGCTCCCTGAGGTGCGATGAAGTGTGCATATAAAAGGTAAGTTTCTAGAATCCATCATTTTGTTGACTGTAGGACGAGCTGATGTAGCGGTGAGATCAAGAGACTGAAAATAGCTGGCAACATCACAAAATAAAATGATGGACAGAGTGTTGAAACTTTTCCAACACTCACCCCCAGTGACAGATCTGGATTTAATCCATTGTTATTTTGCTCACCACATCACCCCTGTTTGGACCACCATATGCAAATCAGTCTTGACCCTGTGCCTCATGGTAACAGTACAGCCTGAACTGTCCAGCCAGGCCCTCCCTGGACCGGAAACAAGCATGCTAGGACTGGTTTCGGGTATCACCCCTCATCAGCCAGGCTAGCTTGGATCTAGTGGTGCAGCGAGCAAGGGACCCATGTCTATGCAGATAGATGACCATTGAAAGTATCAGCATATCAAGAAAGTTTTAAGAGAAGGAGCAGTTTTTCAAAAAATCATTCCCTATGTGCTACAAGTGCTCCGCATCCCCGTTCAGAGGTTGAAGCTTCCAGTTCACAGGCTAACCATTGTCAAGAGTCAATGAGTTATTCAGTGAATGAATGAGCAGTGAGCCAGTAGGTCAGTGAAAAAGTCAGTGAATCAGTTAGTGATTCAATAAGGCAATCTATCAGTCAGTCATCCAATCAGTGAGTCAGTCAATGGGCAAATGATTATTAGTATCAGTTTAGAATACACTGTGGTCCTAACCAAAGTGGTACCTAAATGGAGGACCCTGCCATAGCCATTACTACATTTTCATGAACTTGTGCATAAAAAGCAGTTGGCACTTCTTAGTAGGGATACAGAGTTCATTCTAGCGGATGGCCCGATGATGAGGAATATTCCAATACAGAGGATTCTGCATTCTATATGGGAGCAATTATCCGGATGAGGAGCATAAGGTGTGAAATGGGACACAAAGAGTGACCATATTTGGCAGGTTCTGCCAAAAGAGGAGATCAGAAGATTTTCTGGGAGATTTAACATCTTGAACTTAACTCTAGGGGAGACTACAGAAGTGTTCCCCCACAATGCTTAAGATCAGATCAGCAAAGCTTCTTAACAAAAGCTTATGATTCAGTAAGACTCCTAAAACCATCAAATGCAGTATTTTATAGCACAAAGAAAAATACCTTATTTCAACAAACTTTTAAAATTGTACAGTGCTGAGAGATACATAATATTTTAACGTGAGGCTGGGCGAAATTTGTGTAATTTCCCTTTGTGTAATTAAATGAAATTTTTCAAAAATGTCACGAAATTACACAAAATGAAGGAATATTTCAATATAATATATAAAAAATATTTCAGCGCAAAATGTGTCCTCATGTTCATTTTAAACAGTATTAAGCCTTCAAAGCTAAAAAGAAAAGTGCAAAAAACACAAGTCCATGCAACAGCAGAGTACCACCCATTCGCATTCTGGTCAGTTGCATTTTTCCCATGATCCCACACTAAAATTTCACTGGCAAACCCAGTTGAGAATATAACATAATAGTGGGAATTTCATGTAACAAGCCTAAAGTAGAATTTCCCGCAGGTCGAATTTTAACTTACCAGAGAACTAGTCAACTAATTTCTCGTGCACAAAAACTCTATTGCATTGTGCCGAAATGTGAACGTCTGCTAGCAAAATGCGTCAGTCTGAAAAGAAAAAACAATATTTAAAAATCGTAAAATGCAACCAATGTTCTTATAGAGATAGGAAGTGAACACACGTTAATGTGCGCAAATATAACTTTTGGTCACGCAATTGTACTTGAGAAAATATTTAAATTGCAGCTAAAAAAAAGGCTAATTGCAGACAGTCATAAAATACAAAAGCTACAGGTTAATATATTATAGCCATGAGAGTAGTACAGTGTAAATCTTCCGAATGAAAAAGTGCCTTCAAATTTCACTTTCGATTTTTCCCAGGAAAGCGATTATTCATAACCAACAGTGCATGTTAAAGAAACAAGAAAGCGAAGACATTTTGTTGTACTCCAGCTTACCTACTGCCTTACTGCAACCTGTCTTGTTGTAATGATCTAGAATGTTAACGGTTGCCTAGTAATGATGTGTGGACATTCTCGCTGGAGCTGTTGGCAGAGCCAGTCCTGTTGTCTCTGCTGTCCATGTAGCTAATAAACTACCAACTTACCTCTATTTGGATCTGCCTTATTACTACACATTTGCACCAGTGTGCGGTTCGTATAATACGAAATAGAACAAATTAGTCACCACAATGCCATGAGGTGATACCAGGAAGGAGCTCTCCACTTTCACTGCTCCAGGTTATTTATTGGGCCCTTATCAAGGAGGCTCTCGCTGTACGTGGAGTCACTTATTGACACGTGACTTCACCTTCGCCAACACTGATCTTGAGCCTTACGTGACGATATGACCATTTACACACCTGATTATCCAAAGATCATAATTCGCACATCTTTTGCTGTGCCCTGACGAAGTTCAATTATTTGAACGAAACGCGTTGGTTGAGGCTCTTTGCACCATTTGTTGGAATATGAAATAAAGAATCAATTTTTCACAAAGGAACTGATCTTTCATTATTATTGAAACCGATAAATCTGGGAGTGCACCTCCCCACTTTTCTCGAAATTAGTGTTGTTATTCCAGTCCATCTTCAGGAAATATATTGTGGAACCCTTGCTAAATAAACATAACATCTGTTTTGCTTATAAATCATTTATGTGTGTAAGAGAGATTTTAAGATTTAAATCGTAGTCTATACCTTATCTTTTTTGGGAAAAAAAGCAGAGGAAATCCAAGTTTGTCTATGATTGATCCTCATGGAATTAAACAGCTCTAGCTTTCATACTGGAGAAGTGAAGAACATTTATTTTCTAGACTTGTTATGAAACAACAACAAACATTGTATGATGATGCCACCTTGCTGCATGTCCAATGCTGGTGAACTTTTTTATTTGGTACAAACACGGGGTAACAATGTATTGAAAGGTTTTTCCCTGTTGAAGTCCAGCCGTGCACACAGTGGCAGGTTTTGCAAGCGAATAAATTAAAACTGACATGTGTGAGAAGGACATTGTGAGACTTAAGTGTCTTTGTGAGTCACAATGTCAACATTGCAATTCTTTCTGAGTCACAAGGGAACGTAACAAAGCCTTTGCTGATTGAATGGTCACAAAGTACCGAAATATTATGGGTGCTCTAGTCAGCGACCAAGCACAGAGTAAAAGCTTCTGGTCTCTGACGGGCAGCTGTAGCCATCGTAGCAAAGAGTCACTGGTCCCACACACCATTGCATGCACTCATCTGGCATCCTGGGATCCCTTCTGCTATGTGCCTTTGGTCTTTGTGATGGGACCTCTTTCTAGATGTGAATACGGAGATGATGGCCCACTGTCCCTTGCTAAGCTCATGCACATTGACTTTTATTTTTTTTAATAATTTTTATTAAGTAAATAAACAGGTACCAGGATCAAAAACAGCATAAGCAAGAAAATAACATGGTAGAGTATACAATAAAAAGGAAGCTAAAATACTATGTATGGAGGAGTGAAACTATAAAGTACAGCCCTATGTAGCAAGTTAAAACAGAATAAGATTAGGGTACCATGTAGATTATTGATTATCTAACTAATTTTAGAATAATGAGAGAAAAAAAAGAGTGGCAAGAAAAGAGAAGAGAGAAGGGAAGAGAAAGGAAAGGAAGGAAGAGGAATTGTCGAATAAGTATTAGTATAAAGAGGAGTATGTAGATAGAAAAGGAGTAAAAGGTAACCAAAGTAAATCACATTTGATTTTTTGAGATACAGATGAAGATGAAGCAGTAGAGAATCTATGTTTGTCACAAATAAGATTACTCCATGTTAGCATACATATTTTGGAATTGTCTTTCCAGCATGTAAGAATAACTTTAAATGCAAGAGCAATAAAAGGTCAAGCAGTTTCAATTTCAACACTGTGTCATGAAAATCAACTGATATGGAACCAAGAAAAACATTTTTTTTTTTTTTTTTTTAAACCGTTTATTACAAATCTCAAGAATATACATTTATGGGCCCACAACCTTCCGGCCGGCCGCTAGGAATGGCAGAAACACATGGCATACGTTCATAGAACCTTTGGCATTACAAAGGAGCATAAGCAGGAGTCATCAACATCATGGGCCACGGCCATAATACGTCACAGTGCGGTTTCATTTTATACAAACAACAAGAAAACAACACCCACAAGGCTACCCTATAGTCGAAAGTAGCAGCACGTGCTCCCCAATGGGGAACCCCAACTATTAGAAGAGTCCAAAGAGGGGAAGGGAAACAGAGCGAGGACTGGGGGAACCCTGTGCCCGGGGCTAGGAGAAGGGGTCAGCTAAGGGGACGGGGCTGGTGAGGCAGCAGGCAGCAATGGTGGCTCGCAAATACTCCCACGGTAGGCGTTCCAGGGGCCCCACACTTTCCCCCATGTCGCAGGCTTACCCCTCGCCACATACACCACCTTTTCTCGAAACATGCACCAGTCCATGTGCTCTTTCCAGGCCGACACCGTCGGGGGGTTCTGGGATCCCCACAGTTGCGCAATGTCACGCTTAGCAATCATATATCCCAGAGTCACCCACCACGTTTGCGGAGCCGAGTAGTCAGTTGGTTCCCACACATTCAACAGGCATCTCCTCGCTTCCGGCAGCAGCGCAACACGCGTAACCACTCGCAGGACCTCGTGCACACCGCGCCAGAATCGCTCCACCTTCGGGCATTCCCATAAAATATGCAAAAAGGTCGCCACGGCACCACAACCACGCTTACACAATCCATCCACAGTGTAGCCCATACGTTGAAGCCTTGGCCCCGTCATGTAGACCCGGTGGAGTATCTTGAGCTGGACGAAGCGAAGGCGAGCCGGTATAGCCACCTCCTTCGGAGAGGCCACCGCGGAGATCCAGTCCTCATCGTCCAATTCCAGACCGTCGGCAACCCAAGCCTCGCGAAGGCCAATCAGCAAGCCCGATCGATCATTAATCAGCTTTTTATAAATAAGGGAGATCGTACTGTCTGGGACGTGGCCATCTAGCACTCTATCCTCCAGGGGGGAAGACTCCGGGATGGAGGCGACGTCTGGGAAGACGGAGCCCAGTGCATGACGGATCTGCAGGTATCGAAAGTATTCACTGCCCTGCAACTGAAACTCCGTCTGCAGCATCTCGAATGTTTTAAATCCTCCCCTCGACCAGAGATCCCCCAGTCTACTGATGCCTATCATGTCCCATTTCGCGAAGCCCTTCGAGGTCCAGAGAGAGCCCAACTTCTCAGACGCATACAGCGGTGACGCCCGGGTCAAACGGTCCTTCCACCCCATAGCTGCATTAGCCGCATGCCATACGCTGACCATGACACGCGTAGGTCCCGTCAAGCGAGCGTCGGGCGCGCCAGAGTAGAGCGCTCGATTGTAGTCGCCACCGGGCAGTAGCATCTTGTCCATCTCAAACGCCGGGTTCAAGGCGGGCCCATAGAGGCCATGGTTAATTGCAGCTAGCTGGGAGGCCCAGTAATACCGTTTAATGTCCGGGAGGGCAATCCCCCCGTCATACCATGGGAGCGTCAACTTCGCCAGGGCGATGCGCGGCCTCCCGTCCCAGAACAGGCGGCGCTGTAAACTCTCCACCTCACGGAAGTAGCGCGCCGGGACTGGGTCCATAGTGTTCTGGAGAGCGTATAAGAAACGTGGCAACGACATCATCTTAAACAACGCCGCCCGGCTGAGCGGCGAAAGCGGTAGGCGCCGCCAGCGCACGACGTCCTCCTTCAAGCGCTGGAGAGGGGGAAGCAAGTTCCGCTCGTAGCGAGCCTCTGGGTCCAGAGTAATATAGACACCCAGGTATCGAAACCCCTGAGAGGCAATCTGAATCGGACAACCCCGCGGAAGGACAGGAGCCTCCCCAGAGAGCACATACACGCATGATTTAGCCCAGTTGATGACAAGGCCTGAGTTCCGGCCGAATGAACGTAAAACATCAACCAGGACTATGAGTGACTTACGTGGGGAGGCTAGATACAAAAGGATGTCGTCAGCGTATAGGGACACACGGTCCTCATACTCGGGGGTCCAACGGAGACCACGGATGGAGGGGTGCCACCGCAGCCACTCCGCCAGGGGCTCCAAGGCCAGCGCAAACAGGAGCGGCGACAAGGGGCAGCCCTGTCGCGTGCCCCGGCCCAGCTCGAATGGGGCCGAAACTCTTCCATTCACCACCACCTGCGCCAATGGGCCCGAATACAACAATTTGACCCAACTGATGAAGCCCGGGCCGAATCCAAACTTAGCCAGCATCGCCCAAATGTATGGCCACTCAAGCGTGTCAAACGCCATAGTGGCGTCTAAGGACGCCAAAATGGCCGGCTCCCGCACGAATGGGACACGTGCGAGCACCCCGTACAAACGCCGCAGATTAAGGGCTGTGTTGCGATGGGGGATAAAGCCAGACTGGTCTTGGTGGACCAGGTCGCCCACCACGCCGACCAGCCGATTGGCCAACACCTTGGCGAGAATTTTGGGCTCCGCATTCAAAAGCGAGATAGGCCGATAGGATGTGACCCGGTCCCGAGGCCTCCCCTCCTTGTGGATCACCACGATAGTAGCCAGACGCTGGTCCGGCGGGAGGGAGCCCAGCGAGTGGGCCGCCAGGAACATCGCACGGAGGTGGGGCGCCAGTACATCTGGTCGCAACTTATATAACTCGATAGGGATGCCATTTGGGCCCATGGCCTTGCCGGAGGCAACCGAACGTATGGCGAGGGCAATTTCGTCGGATGTAGGAGCGGCATCCAGCGACACCCTGTCCTCCTCCGAGAGGGAAGGCAGCGCGATATCCCTAAGCAGGGAATGGGAGTCCTCCTCCGAGCAAGGAGAGACCGGATAATACACCTTGCGGAAATAATCCGCGAAACAGGAGACAATTTCTTCTGGCTCGGTGACACTCACCCCATCCATCCTCTCAATCAGCGGGACCACACGATTCACTCTCTCCTTTTTATCCAACCACGCTATCAGTTTGCCCGCCTTATCACCCACATCATACAGTCGCCCCTGCTGCTCCCTACTGAGGCCCCTGGCCGCCTCCATAACGAGGGCCCTGTAGGCCGCCTGCTTAAGTTGTAAGACATGCAGTGCAGCATCCGTCACTCCGCCCTCTAAATCACCCTCCAATTCAGTAATTTCGGCCTCCACCCGGGTAACCTCCTCCCGCTCACGCCTCCGGGCATGGGAAATGAGGGACAGGGCCTCTCCTCTGAGAACTGTCTTGAAGGCTTCCCACAAGGAGATAGCCGAAGGGACGGACCCCACATTCTCATCAAAGTATCGTTGCAGGGATTTAATCACAGCAGCGCGAATGGTGGGGTCGCGCAGGTACCAGGCATTGATGGGAACCACCCTGCCCTCACCCCTCGGAAGGACATCAAAATGGAACAGGAGCGGGGAGTGATCTGAAATACCCCGCGCCAGATGGCGCACCTCCCCCACACTCCCAGCATAGGCCGCCGGGACAAGGACATGATCAAGCCGTGAAAGGCTACCATGTGCCCCGGAGTGGAAAGTGTACTGCTGCTGCGTGGGATGTTTTAAGCGCCAGCAGTCCACCAATCCCAGTGTATCCAAGAGGCCAGATAGCCACGCCTGGGCCCGGGGGAGGTCCCTAGGGGGGTGACGATCCAAAGTCCCAGAAACCACCGCATTGAAGTCCCCCCCAACCACTAGGAGTCCCCCCGGAAGGCCCAGGAGGAGGCGCCCCAGGTCTGCAAAAGTGGTCGCCTGCAACCCCGGTGGGACGTATACCGATACAAAAGCCACCATTTTGCCTTCCATTCTCCCCACTAAAACAGCATAGCGCCCCCTATCATCATGGCGCACCTCATCAATTTCCAACGGGAGCGAGTTCTTCACCATAATGCCCACACCCCGTGAGCCCGACGTGAAGCCCGAGTGGGCCACCAAACGATAGCCACGCCGATTCATGGCACAAAAAGAGTTTCCAATAAGGTGTGTCTCCTGCAGGAAGACTACATCGGGTGAGATTCGTTTCAAATACTGCAGGACCACACCTCATTTGATCCTATCCCCCAGTCCATTAACGTTCCAAGACAACAAAGTCAACTCCCTACCCCCCATAACACACAGGAGCCATCAATCGTACCCCGGAGAGCACCTTAAAAACAATACAGAAAAGGGTTTGCCTTGTGGTAAAAACGAACAACAACACCCCACCCCAACTCCCCCCCCCCCAACAAAACTCCCCCCTCCCTGCACCCCTGCATGAGCCCAAACAGCCCCCCCAAAGTGCAGTGTGCCTGTCGCCCCATAGATGGTGAAACTAACTAAACCCCCAGAGGAGGAGGGAGAACCCCCAAGAGACCCCACACGACCTCCACAGGAGGAGACTTACTCGAACAGGCGAACAGTCAAAAGTGACATCAGTTTTGTCCAGAGCGAGGCATAATATTAGTCCCTCAGTCCTGACCCGGCGGGCCCTCTCCCCCCACCGCTCCCCCCCCACCCCCCCGATCCCGATCCCCAGGCAAAGTATCTAGCCAGTCCCCGGCTGCTTCGGGACGATCAAAGAAGTGCGTGCGGCCATCCAACTCCACCCGCAGCTTAGCCGGGAAAAGCATAGCGTACTTAAGATTTAGGTCCCGTAGACGACGTTTAACTCCGAGAAAGCTTAGTCTCTGCTTTTGGACCGCTGGGGTGAAGTCAGGATAAAAATTTATATCCATATTGTCGAGTCTGACCGGCCCCTGTAGTCTGGAGGATTGCAGGATAGCGTCTCTGTCTCGGAAGTTAAAAATCCGGGCGATGAGAGGCCTCAGGGGGGCTCCGGCCTTGGGCCTTCCCCCGGGAACCCTGTGGGCCCGCTCCACCGCGAAGAATTTACTCAGTCCCCGGGGCTGGAGGTGGGTGAGAATCAAGTCCTCCACGAATAGATCCGCCGCCGCCTCCTCCCGTCCCTCAGGCACCCCGAGAATACGGACATTGTTCCTCCGGGCCCGACCCTCAGAATCCTCCAGGCGACGATCCATCAGCGCGCTCGCCTGGCCAAGCCGGCGCACCTCCTTTTGGAGGGCTGCCACATCCGTCGTGAGGCCCGATGTGGTGTGGGCCAACGAATCAACCCGGTCATTAGTCTTGGATAAATCGGCCCTTACCAGGCCAACATCCACAAGGACCGAGTCAATTTTCTGCGCCAGGGTATCAAAGCGCTGGTCCACCGAGGCCTTCATCTCAGCGATGGCGCCCATCACGTCTCGCAGGGTCAGGTCCGCGGGCTGAGCAGGAGCATCAGTCGGGCCCTCAGGGGACCTACGCGGCACCTCGGGAGATCCCTTCTGGAGGGTGTAGCGGTCCATGCTGTTAGACTGGGGGACTGCGCCACGTCGGGTCGATTTCACCTTTGCCCGATCTCCATCTTGCTTTGTGGACATGGTTCCAGTCCCACGGCCGTGCCAGGCACGTCGTAAAGGGCGGGCAAGCCGGTTCACGGGATCCGGGGGGGGTCACCACAGGGCCACGGGGCAAGTCACAGCCGGCGGGCCGGCAGGGCACCCCAACGGGGCCACACTACCTCACAGTGCCCCGCAACCCGACCTCGCCGAAACAGCAAGGAGGGTGCAAAAGCGAAAGTGAAAGTGCGGGGTACGCGAGCCGCCGCGCCCAGCCCGCCGCTGTTGTTGACTTTGCCTCCGGATCACCCCACAACTCCAATCCGGGGTCCGGCGTGGAGAAGGCCGGAAATCTCGAATCGGTGCTACCGCCGGCGTCCGAGGTCCAATTTGGAAGCGGAAAGCGGGTGCCACCTCAGCTCGGGCTCACCAACACAGTCCCCTCATCTAGGACAGGATATTGTCAGGATATATGTAGGAGGTCGCGGAGGTCCTCGGGAGCCTCGCACCTACGCGGCCATCTTGGTTACGCGCTAGGCTCCTCCCCCAAGAAAAACATTTAAAATTGATAAGGGAATACAGAAGTGAAAAATCTTGAAACATTTGGCCCAAATGGATTTCCAAGATTTTAGGACTTTAGGACAATAGTAAATCAAATGAGATAGTGTACCATTGGTGGAAAGGCATGACCATCAGAGAGGAGAGTAGGGAGGATTAATTTTATGTATAAATACTGGTGCGCTAACAGCTCTATTGTATAGAAAAAATAAAGATTGAGTAATGTAATAAGCAGCTCTAGAGGTGGAAATAATTTTATGCCATAATTTGTCCTGTTTTTAGATGAAAGGGTGATGGAAAGGTCTAGTTCCCAAGCTAGTTCAATTGGGGATTTTGGTCTTTCAGAGACAAGAGTAGATAAAAGTCACGTACACTCTTCGTACATATCCTCCTCGCACAGCAGTATTGTAAACACATGCGACAATCATGTCCCACTTGGATGGGTAGGGGTCCGCTTGAGGGGTCCGGCAGACCAATTTAAAAATTCTGTAGTGGTTAAAAAGGAACACTCTTGGCAGAGACACGGAAAAACAACTGTTTCGTCACTACAATTTTATCACTGCAACTGCAGTTCATCCCCTATAGCCCAGTAAGCAGACACCAGTCATGCTCTTAAAGAAGGGTTCATATATTACACGCCTCCAGGCCACAAGCCCTGCTCTGGGTTGCAATTCATGTAACAGAAAAGCCTTCAGTGTACACTCATGAGTGTCATGTGTGCTAAATCATGGGTCAAAAAATCTATAAAATTTACATGGATGGGGGCATGTTGTCCAGAGTAACACATAGGACCTTTCTGTTTTGCAACTCTTATGTTTTCATGAAAGCACAAACAAACGGCTGCAAGGTCACCTTGCGCCACTTTTCTACACTAGTACAAAACTAATGTGTAGAGCAAACATTGTTTGTTCCAGAGCCTATAGCAAAAGCAGAAAAAAAGATTCAAAGAGGAATTTCTCCACTTGTGTTCATCCTTTTACTCAAAGATATAAATCTCAATTGCTTCTCTATTACAGTTCATACATTGCAACAGTGCTGGCCTTTGATCCTCTACAGTGTTTCATTGCCTTTTGACTAGGTTCGCCTATAGAAATGCTATAGAAACACCCTACACATACAAACTTACAAGAACAGCACACGCCCTAGTCCTAGCTAATCTAGAGGAAGGCACCTCAAAGGCATTCTATAAAACCTGGAATAGCTCATAAAGTGTTTGAAGAAATTCAACATCATCGCAATGCTAAAAGAGCTACTGCCGCTGCCCCTTCACAACTGCATCTTTGTCAGAATCAGCTCCATCACCAACAAGGCCCTCATAATCAACACCCTAATATACTAGCCCAGTAACTAGCCACTTCAGATAGTCACTTCAGATGGGCACCCCATACCTAGAGCCCAGCATCATTAGACTGGAGATGAAAATGTACAGGGAAGAAAAAAAAGAGACGCAAGACCTTCTCCATGTAGACTACCAGACTACAGAGCAGCATACCCTTCAGCATCAGAACCTCTTACATCCTCCTGCATTTCAGGAAAAAGGCTCACCTGTTCAGAGAACACTACTCCGCAAATAAAATAAACTCACCTACAACCTACCGCTTTATAAACAAGTGATAACTGTGGGGCTTTCACAACGTGCGCTGCTCTGTTGCTTCCTTCTGAGGTCTGCACTCTCCAAATGCCAACTCACACAGACATGCGCAGTGAGTCGCTGTACCTGACTCGCAATGCTATTTGCTGATGTAAGTTCACCTTACAGCACGAATAGTTTTTCTAATATAAAACCACATTTGTAATTCACAATAGTAAGTGATTCAGGACAAGATTACTTTGGTAAGTTTGGGATCATCCATGAACGTACTAGTTTGTGGGTGTTCAAGAGTCTTTTTATGTCTCACTCTTCACTGTAGGAGTAAAGAATCACTGCTGTCATGTGCAGGAGTAAGTGTGGTTCAAAAGTAGAAAGGTAACACCTCCAAAACTGATATGGTGTAAGGGAGGAAGAATGTCTTCTACTCATACAGAACAAAGAAGGTTGAAAGCGCGAATGGAACTAGTATAATCCGTTACCCATGGGTAAATGTACACTATAAATGTATGCATGCCACAATGCCTTTTCAGTGTGAAGATCTTGGGGAATCTGCGACTGTTGCTACTTCCCAGTCCGCGAGTGCCACAGAATTTAGAAATGAACTCCAAACATAGCTGTAAATCCATACAATTACATTTTAACCCTTTTTAAGTCTGACCTACAGACGGTTGTTAGCTATCTGTTGTTGAAGACCGATTGTGTACAACACCAAACTCAGAGCGGGCTTTGATTCATTCCACTATAATCATTATTTGGCTATCTTGTGAATCTTATTTGCTTATCTCTTATTTAATGGCTTTCCTTCCTCTGTTTGGTCCTCCCCTGAAGCACAGCCTATATAGAACTTTTTGTATTTAATTTTGGCAGTTTTTTTAGCTTAACAACACGAGCACACCAGTTAAATTATACAAGGACACATTCAGTTTTTACTAGGCACAGAAGATTAAATGATTTGCCCAGAATGTTGAGCCGAGCAAAAGTCTTGAACTTGGTTCCACAGTTCCCAGGTCAGCAGCTCTCGCCCTTATGCCACATCCTCTCCCCTATTGGATGACTTGTATCTTTCCATGGTTTACATCAAGGACCAATGTGTTTTTTCCCTTGCTTTCTCCCCATATGCTTCTTTCCACTTCCTATCCCTGCCTCCTGCTCTCTAAGTTTTGATCCCCACATCCGTCAGCTCATCAGTAAAGTTTTTTTCTGGGGTTCTCAAAAGATCATGCTTTATTTGATGTTTTTTATTTTATCTACTGCATTTATCCTGCTGCATGAAAACCCCTAACTTTGCCCACAAAGTCAGCAGTTAACGTGCTGGGGGGGAAGGGGTGGGCAACTGCACTCACTGAGCTGGCATTTGAAGCAGAAGGTGCACTTACCTTGACTGAAAGAAGATGTCACTTCTCCTAGAGACTCCCAACGCTGCTCTCTCTGCTGCTGCGGAGCAGCACGTGGTATTCTTTTCAATTTCAAGTTCTTTGGAAAGTAAATTAAGGCTTGGCAAGCATTTTCCTTTAAATTCTGACACTACTCAATCAAAGCCTCAGACTTCTTATGTGCTTTTATAAGTAACTGCGATGAGTCCTATACTCTTTTTACACTTAATTATATATGTTTTAATTCTGTTCAGTTTACTGCATAAAAAGTATTTGCACAATCAACTCTTCCATTTATAAAAATTTGAAAATGTTGGATTCAATGTATAGTTTCAAAATATCTTATGGTATGTGTTTGCTTTTCCTCCAGTATTCTTTTTTTTAAATGTTTACTTTTTTTTTTTAACAATGCTTTAGAAAGAAACAAATATTTTGACACTTGCATTATAAAGGTGAGACTTGCCTTTGCCAGTGCTTGTATGTGATGTGTGCCCTTTGATCTTTTCCCCTCAGAGGCCAGCCGTCCTCCCTTCACATTGATGGCTTGCTCGCCTTTTCACGGTGCTGCACTTTCTACCGTCACCACCCTCCTCCGCACGAAGGCAAATGCTTGAGTCGAAGCTCGCGCCCATGGGCAACTGGCTTTTGTTTCTCAGAGCCACATCCAGGAATCAGAGCAATTAGCGCCTCGCGGCGCCCCCATGGGGGGCCATAAATCCTCACCCAAAGAATGAACCCGACGCAGACGTCCTTGAGTCACCAGTGGAAATCAGTGCAGGGCCTGAGATCCATCCATCATTGCAGAGGCGCCCCCCGAGGGCTTGGGATAAAAGACCAGCTGGGTGGGAACGTGTTGGTGACGTCATGCTGCACCTGAAAGCCTCGTGTAGATCCAGATAAATTCACCAGTAATATATAGATTTTTACAGCTGTAACCAGTCACTACGAAGCGTCCCCCCTGCATCCCGATTTGATGCCATGAAATGAATCGGGAAGTGCGACTAATTAGGTATTTGTTAATTTCCGTCAATGGTCCGGACTTATAAATACCCAATACTTATTTATTTGTTTATCGGTATAGTTAATTTGTAAAGCTCATACATGTCGCCTCGCAGCTACTTAGCAGTGCCACCATACATTAACATTTATTGAAATGTTATTCAGTGTAACAATTTCTTTGCTATATGTAAACTGCACCAAAACTTGGCTATGGGGTATTATCAAGAGAAGGCTTATGGCAAAACAGCTAGAGATTGGTGCTCACGGGCAAACAAGAGACTACACAAAAACCCCTCGTATCTCAGCCCTCTAGGTGAACCCTAAGCTGTTCTGGTATATTTTGTTAGGTTAGGCATGTCACAGAGTTTTATATAGTACAACGTTTACTGCTCCACACGCCTCCTGCTGCTATTTTCCCACAATGCCATTCAGAATTATGGGGTACCAACAAACTTGACATGAAGCTGTGGAGTAGTTGAGTTAGACCGTGACAGCAAGGACACAGCTACACTAGCGAGGGAGGCGGCACGCGGGCCAGCGAAGTCAGTGGCACACAGCTGCCATCGCCACACACTCGCTTTGGTTGGAGGTAAGTCATCACTTAGTCTAGCCCACACTGACTCTAAGGTGGTGACCCACAACTAAGTCAGATGAGAGCGGGAATGCACACCCACGCACAATCCCACAACTTCAGAATAAGGAGCAAGAAAAGCACACTCTATTAATAGGGACACGTGCTCTCAGCATCTGCTGTGCTCAAAAACAACCCTCATACCTACTGCTCCTTCGTCATTGCTTTTAATGATTCCAATGCCTCCTCGCGCAATAAACAGACAACGCTGATATCTTTAAGCGTAAAAGGCCATTTATTAGGACCAAGCTGCACAACATAATCAATAACCAAATAACAATTAACCAATAACAAACCCAACCTCAACTCTTCATCCATACCTCCCTTCCCCACTCCAAACTCACCTCTCATTCCAGTCCATGATCCATTCCGTTCTTCCTCCATTTCTTCAGATCACTCCCAGCATCCTCCCCGGTATCACCTGGCATTACACTCATGCCTCCAGCCCCCTCCATCATCCACTCTTCCCCCTCCCCCAGGGATGGGTGTGCCCGCTATTGACTCCCCCACCCCTCCCAAGTACCGCCAACCAGGGAACTCCCTTTGGGGCGGTTACCTGACACCTCCCCCCCCAGTCAAATTGTGCATCATTCGCCCCCAACCACTCTTGCAGTCCTGTGACACCAAACAGCCTCGTTCCACAACTTGCTGACCACATCTCTCATCTCCGTCATATAATATGCGTTCCCCAATCGCGAAAGATGCACACCGTCATCCCTAAACAGTAGAGGTTCCTCCAGTCGCAGTCCAGGATGAGCAATCACTTTGATGTCCTTCTCCCCACAAAAAAGCCTCATTGCCCTCTTTAGCTTTCTTCGTGCCTTTTCTCACAGCCCCATGTTTGATTGACCCCCTCCAAGGAACAAATTCCGTCCATGCAATGCAGGTCCCAGCCAGTCTGTGTTTCAACACCTCCAAGTCTCTTTGCATCAGCTGTAAGAGCGCCAAAACGACAGCCAAATTAAATCGTTCTCGCCCAAATGGAATATCAACAGATCAAGGCATCCTCTCTGGGGGACCATCTTTGCGAGCCCGGGCAATAGTGCCCCCCATCGCATCCCTCCTTTTCCCCACAACAGCACCTCATGATGTTGTCCTTTGAGTCCCAGGTTATGGCCGTACACCTGTTGCTCTGCATATTTGGAGGCCTAGTGCACAAACTAATGCCCCACGATCCAAGTGACCGTCTTGGCCCCCGGGCCACCCACACAACCTACGATGAGAAAAAGGCGTTAGTAACACATCCTGAGACTCTTCACCCAAATTCCCCTCACACCCCAGCAAACAACATGTCAGGCCAAGCACCTCTATTTACGGACATACCGCTCACAGCATCTAGATATCCACCGCCCAATCCGTTGAATCCTATCCCAAGACCATCCCAGCCGTGCTGCAGCCGCCCCAATAAGGAAAGAATGTGTCCCAAAACCCACCGGGTTCTTCAGACCCAAACTGTTCAATGCCATGCGCAGAACCGCCAACAACTGCGCCGCCGTCACCCTTGCCCCAGACGCATGACAAAAAATTTCGCCACGCGTGGCCCTTGCAGTCAATAGAAAATTCCGCCATTCAGCCTCCGGGCACACACTCCCGCAACCAGTCTCACACAACCAAACCCACTTCCATCTCCCCAACTGATCTGTTTTAGACTGCCCCAGCCAAATCCCCAGGCGACCCACATCCAACCTGATCCCCTCAAACCTCCTGCCACCCAACGTCCTCGTCCCCAACAACTCTGAGACACGAAAGGCCCCAAAAAACATCCATATCATGCATAAACGGAAAACCCGAACCTCAAACCCATGATAACAACACAGCGGCAGAACCTCAACCAGTCTTACCAACAAGTCAAAAGTAATTGCATCCCTCAACACCTCAACACCCCTCCCTTCTCCTCTCCCTGCCCCAACCCCTGAGTACCCTACCAAGAATCACATCTTTCGTGGTATCAAAGCAAAAAAACAAACAACAATAAAAGGACACTCCCGCCAATTTCCCCGCAATCGTCGCGGAAGACAGCCCTTTGTCAATGCAATGTAATACAAACTGCAACACTCCCTGTTCCACAGTTGTACGGTCTCCAAACGCAGAATCCCTACGCCGTCCCATAAAGGATCCAAAGTCCGCCCATGCCAGTCTGTAGGTCCGTCTTGTGGTACCGGCTATAGAGTTCTCTACCAGGCCTATCACCCTCACTCCCCCAAGGCCCAGATGCCGTCCGGCAGCTCGGTCTTGTACTGATCCGCTCCTGGTGCCAACCGTCGGAACCGCTGCCACTGCGAATGAGACAAAGCATCCGTAATGTCATTATTCGCCCCAGGGACATGCTTGGCTCGAAAAATCACATTAAATCTCTGACATTTCAGCATGAAACTCCGCAACAAGCGCAGCACTCTGAGATCCCGTGTCCTCTGTCGGTTGACCAACTCGACCACAGTCATGTTGTCCACATGGAACAGCACTGACCTGTTTTGATATTCTGACCCCCACACTTCCAGCACCACCAACAAAGGAAAGAATTCCATAAACGCAACGCTCCTCCCCTGCGACACCCAATGAGCCGGCCAGTCCTCAGCGCACCATCTGCCATCCCAGAAAATCCCAAAACCTGCTGCCCCAGCTGCATCAGAGTAAATTTGCACTTGCCAAACCATCCGTTCATCCTCAACATCCAGTGACACCCCATTGAAATCAGTCAAGAAAGTTAGCCATGTCCTCAAGTCAGCCCGGTACAAAAGGGGGTGGTGATTGACGGAGCATCAGAACCAATCAAACACTCACACCCAGTCAACAGATCTGGGTTTGATCCATCACCGTTCTTTAGCCCACTCTGCCACCCCAGTTCAGACATGGCCATAGGCAAATCAGTCTGACCCTGTGCCTCATGGGAACAGTCCAGCCCGAACTGCCAAGCCATGCCTTCCCTGGACCGGAAACAAGCTTCCTAGGACCGGTTTCTGGCATTTCAGCCGTCTTCAGCTAGGCTTGCTTGAATCCAGTGGCAAAGTGAGCAAGGGACTCACGTCTGAGCATACGCTGCCAACTTATGGCGAACAAAGCGGTACAAAAGGGGGTGCTGATGGACGGAGCATCAGAACCAATCAAACACTCACACCCAGTCAACAGATCTGGGTTTGATCCATCACCGTTCTTTAGCCCACTCTGCCACCCCAGTTCAGACATGGCCATATGCAAATCAGTCTGACCCTGTGCCTCATGGGAACAGTCCAGCCCGAACTGCCAAGCCATGCCTTCCCTGGACCGGAAACAAGCTTCCTAGGACCGGTTTCTGGCATTTCAGCCGTCTTCAGCCAGGCTTGCTTGAATCCAGTGGCAAAGTGAGCAAGGGACTCACGTCTGAGCATACCCTGCCAACTATTGGCGAACAAAGCGGTACAAAAGGGGGTGGTGATGGACGGAGCATCAGAACCAATCAAACACTCACACCCAGTCAACAGATCTGGGTTTGATCCATCACCGTTCTTTAGCCCACTCTGCCACCCCAGTTCAGACATGGCCATATGCAAATCAGTCTGACCCTGTGCCTCATGGGAACAGTCCAGCCCAAACTGCCAAGCCATGCCTTCCCTGGACCGGAAACAAGCTTCCTAGGACAGGTTTATGGCATCCCCACGCCATCCCATAAAGGATCCAAACTCCGCCCATGCCAGTCTGTAGGTCCGTCTTGTGGTATCGGCTATAGAGTTCTCCACCAGGCCTATCACCCTCACTCCCCCAAGGCCCAGATGCCGTCCGGCAGCTCGGTCTTGTACTGATCCGCTCCTGGTGCCAACCGTCGGAACCGCTGCCACTGCGAACGAGACAAAGCATCCGCAATGTCATTATTCGCCCCAGGGACATGCTTGGCTCGAAAAATCACATTAAATCTCTGACATTTCAGCATGAAACTCCGCAACAAGCGCAGCACTCTGAGATCCCGTGTCCTCTGTTGGTTGACCAACTCGACCACAGTCATATTGTCCACATGGAACAGCACTGACCTGTTTTGAAATTCGGACCCCCACACTTCCAGCACCACCAAAAAAGGAAAGAATTCCATAAACGCAATGCTCCTCCCCTGCGACACCCAATGAGCCGGCCAGTCCTCAGCCCACCATCTGCCATCCCAGAAAATCCCAAAACCTGCTGCCCCAGCTGCATCAGAGTAAATTTGCACTTGCCAAACCATCCATTCATCCTCAACATCCAGTGACACCCCATTGAAATCAGTCAAGAAAGTTAGCCATGTCCTCAAGTCAGCCCGGACCCTCATGGAAATCCGGACCCTGTGGTGGGGTAATACTGCCCCCGACATGACCACGTTGAGCCGTCTGCAGAACGTCTGTCCAGCCCTCACCACACTGCATGCGAAGTTCAGGAAACCCAGTAGTTGTTGCACCGCCCTCAATGTGATCCTCTTTTCCCCAATCGCCCATAAGAGGCACGCTTGTATTTCTGCCACCTTCGCATCAGGGAGCCGAGCTAACCATTGAATGGAGTTCAGCTCAATACCCAAGAATGTCAGACTGTAGCTAGGACCAGCTGTCTTCTCGGGCGCCAAGGGAACTCCGAACCGCTGTGACATCTCCTGGAACTGCGACAGGACCCTGCCACAATCCCCGGAATGGGCCTTCCCCAAAAAGAGAAAGTCATCCACATAGTGAGTGACGTCCCGATGTCCGCTGATCTGTTTAAAACCCACTGCAAGAATGTGCTAAACATCTCGAACAGCGCACAAGAGATCACACAACCCATGGGCAAAACCTTATCCACATAGATAGCCCCTGCAAACTGCATGCCCAGTAGAGAGAAATCCATGGGGTGTATTGGCCGGAGGCAGAACGCAGACTTCACATCACACTTCGCCAATTCCGCCCCCGACCCACACACCCTCACTAGGTGGATCGCATCATCCACCGATGCATAGAGGACCCTCGAGTCTGCTTATGCCATAAAATCATTCACAGACTGCCCTTCCAGCCACAAGAGGTGATGGATCATGCAAAACTCACCTTTTTCCTTTTTGGGCACCACTCCCAATGGGTAGATGATCAGATCATCAACTGGCCAGTCGACAAACGGGCCCGCTATCCTACCCTCGTCCACCTCTTTCTGCAACTTGGGCGCCACCACTTCCAGAAATTCCTTGGCTGATTTCAGATTGTCCGCCCATCTCCACTCCCTAGGTCCCTGATAGCCCACTCGAAAAACATCTGTGAAACCCCACTGAATCTTCAACGCCGCCTCCCTGTCCGGGTAACACGAGAGCCACGGGGCCATTGCCTCCACCTTAACTAGTTTAGGTGCCCTTCTGTCCAGTCTGTCACCTTCCTTTCGCGTTTTGCCACTGCTCCGAAGGCGTGACCATGGTAAAGCACTGGGTAAGGGCATGCCGCCCTCCACACTTGGAGCACTCTTGTTTGAACTTACATGGGTACTGGGAGAAATATATCCTGTTATAGCTCCAACACGCTCTTGTCATGCTGGTGCCTGGTTTAGCCGGCTGACCTGCGCTCCCCGCAGGGGCGGTAGACCCTCCCGCCCCACCATGGGTGGGCCACGGCATAAAGAACCGGTAAGTGACCGACAGTCCGCTGGCTGTGTGCATAGACGCCGACGAGTGTGTCGACGCCATCCACTGCATCCACAACTCCTGATCGATCTCCCCCCACGGCTTGTCAGGGTTCACACTAATCCGTGCCCTGAACTCCTCATCATAACTCAGCCAGGCAAACCCTCCAAATTGCAACTGGGCCTTTCTTATGATATCCAAGAGAGCTATGGCCCTGTCCAGGTGTTTCTCGCAGTAAATACTAGGATAAATGAGAAACGCCGATGTCCAGTTTTCCATGTTGACCGGAACCCTGGGCCTCCTCGTCAGTTCCCATTCCTCCTCTTTAGATCCCTCCTTCACCTGTACCTCCCTATGTAACAACTTAAAAACATCCACGTATTCGTGTTTCCATATTCTGCTCTTAATCTTTTCAGATAAATGGGCGCCCAGTGGCATAGCCAACCCCATATAAGGCAGTTTTTTCTGGTGTTTGTCCTCGCCCTTCTCACCCTTGTCCTCCTGAACCCCCGCCATCGACATGGCCTTACCCACCCTTTCAGTTTTAGTACCTTCACTGGAACCACATTGAGGTTGTACTCCCACATCCCTCACGACCCATCACCCACTCCCACCGACCTGCATGCCTTCTTCCTACCCCTTTTAGGCCCTTCGTCCCATGCTGACCACCAAGCCCCCTCACCCAACAATGTCGACTGTGCCTCCCCCGACCGTCCTCTGGAACTGCTGACTAGGGTAGAGTGCGCCTTCGCCTTGTCCTTCTTGGTCTTGGCACCCTGCAAGACACCAAATCCGCTGTTGCTCCTCACCCCCCCGTCCTGTCATCGTCATCCCTCGCCTCTCCGTCCTCCAACTCATCACTCTCCGTACCATAATCCAACTCCAGCACAAGCACATCCTCCACAGGCTTCCACTCTACCTCACGTGCTGCTCTCTTCACACCCTTACTCGCCTTCACACCCTCCCCGCTCCCCCTCTCCACACACAACGCCGTTGCCCGCTCCCGCGCTGGGGGGAAGGCCGCCGCGGACCCCCCTGCTGCTTCACACGGCATCCTGAGGCCGTCTTGCACCCCGCCATGGCTCACACCCCTCTGCCGACCCCCGCCGGCTGATATCCCACCCTACCCCCAGATCGCTCCAACCTGGGCGGGCTTCGGCACCATCGGGCCTCAACGCCGTCCTGCCGGTCCCTGACTTGGGCTTTGACCCCACTTTGCTGCCTGCCCCCCCTACGCTTGGCTGCTCTCTCTTTCTCCTCTTGCTCTGCCCTCCTTTCCTCTTCCGAGGTGGGCTTGGGGGGCCCTTCAGCCTCTTCATCCCACACCGCCCCTTCCCTGAGAGCCTCCAGCTCAGCCCAACGCGCCTCTGACTCCTGCACCAGCAGCCTCTGCTCCCTGATCCTGTCCTCCACCTGCATGGCCTCCCATCTGGGCAATAAGGGGAGGCAATACCCCCGTGGCCCCACCCCCTGCATGTGAACCCAAGGAACCACCTAACCGGAGTGGCAGGGCCCCCTCCTCCAACAGCCCTGGGCAAATCAACAGCACTCCCCACCAAAGCGGGGGTACTTGCCCGAGATCTCTGGGACAGATCTAAAGGAGCGTCATCCAGGAGATCCTGCGTCTCCTCCACCACTACACTTGCTGCCATGTCTTCGGCCTGTGTTAGGCCTCCTTGGCACACCCTGTCCGACCCCCCCTCCTCCCTCCCAGCTGCTGGCTTGTGATCCTCGTTCCCGGCCTCCCTGTTCCACGAGGGCCCCACCCCCTCCCCTCCACAGCGGTCGGAATCACATTCCAGCCTTGCCGGTCCCCGAAAATACCCTGTGCTGCCTCCACGTCCAGAGGCCCTCTCGCCTCCCGCTCACACAACCCTAAACGCGAAGACAGGCTCTTGCGCCTGCCTCCGTGTGCCACCTCGCACTTGGGCAAACCCCTCCCCCTTCCCGACGCACCTCTCCGGGGCAGTGGTGGCTCCTCCAAACACGCCACCACCACTGCAGTAACTCCCACCGAGGCTTCCTGCGGGGCCCGGGAGAGCCCCGCCCACGCCTCAGCCAGAACGCCGGGCCGGAGGAGATCCTCCCGGCTGGCACGCCCCAGCACCCTCAGCGCCTCCCTCACCTGCTCTGGTGTCATATCCGACATCCCGATCGCCGCCAGCACTGACGCTCACACCCCGCTTCCAAGCCCACCGACCAGTGGGCACCGACGCCGACAAAACTCTTGACCTAAAGCTAACTAGGCCCTGCTCAATCCCTTCGCTAACACAACCACATCTGATGATGCCAGAATTAAGCCTGGGCAAAGCACTACGCTACGCTCGCGTAGTTTGCAAAGTTCGCGCTACTTCGCACTACGCGAATTGCACGTAGCACAGTGCGAACACACGTAGCTTAGTGTTGCGTAGTGCTGCGGTCATTTTTTGCTTGCTCACGGTCCTCAACGTCAAGTTGGCGACCGCGAGCAAGCAAAATGACATCCCTGCGAGACTTTTTCCTTGTTCGCGATCAGCAACATCAAGTTGGCGATCGCGAGCATGGAAAATAAACCTCCCGGCGAGATTCCCAACGCAAGGAGGGCAGGTTTTTCATTGCGAGTGGTCGCGTATGCTCGCGACCTCTCGCGATGAGAAACTACCAGTTCGCGTTGAGAAAGCTGCAGCTCGAGTAAAAATCTACTCGAGCAGCAGAAAACTACAGCTCGCACTGTGCAAGATGCCATTTTCAATGATTGCACAGTGCCGGTTGCTTGTCCGCACTGTGCAATCATTGAAAACGACATCTGGCACAGTGCGAACAAGGTACTACGCAGTTCGCGAAGTGCTACGCGTAGCTCGCGTAGTGCGAACTGCACTTTGCGTAGCTTCGCGAAGTGCTACTTCGCGAACTACGCCCAGGGTTAGCCAGAATGCAGGAAGAGGAAGTCACCTTTCTCCCCTGCATTATTATACCCACCCCCAACCACACCCATTGACCCCGCCTAGCCCTCCTTGCGCGAAAGACCCCGGGGGAAGACTAGTCTGCGACTTTGCTTCCCCCGGGGCCCACCATTTCATTCTGACTGTCAGGCCTTACAAGTGCTCAAACAACTCGCTTCTACCCATGCTCACTATTTAAACTCTTCCTGTGATGTAACTACCACAAATCACCTGATCCTCATTGCCTACAACTCGCCTTCATGACGGACTACATATCCCATCCATCCCTACAGCAGTGAACACTTGTACGGCCTCACGGTCAAAATGAAAGGAGTCGTTGGAATCGTTAAAAGCAATGACTAAGGAGGAGCAGGTATGAGGGTTGTTTTTGAGCACAGTAGACAGTATAAATGATCGGGGCATAAAGTCATGGTTTGGGAGGTTCAACACCAGGTGGAATATATAGGTGAGGTTTGTTAACTGTAGGAGAATTAGCACGTTGGGTAGTCAGGACTTCGTCTTGTGACGCGGTCAAAATTGGCAGGTATGAAATCGAGGATGGATGTAGGGGAGGTCACTGCGTTACACGAAGTCCTCACTGGGATGTTTCATAATCCGTCCCTCAGTCTGACGCTAGGTGTGCTACGCAGCTGCTCGATCACTAAGGACAAGTCCCATATTTGTACAGGATGTTTGCAGATTGGAAGAGCACATTTATTGGGCAATCGACTCCCCGCCCATTTGTTTATAAATCCATTCTTTTTTTGTAGTAAGTTTATATATAGAAATGAGACAAAAACCTTAACTGAGCTAACAAATCTGAAAGTTAGCTTCAAAAGGTACAAGATCTCCCTTTATGCAAGTGACTTTCCACATACGCCTCTGATTTTCACTTGTCTGTGTTCACTTGTCCCTGTATAAAAGTGAAGGAATGTTATAAGGGGGATTGCCCGGTGCCCGCTATGGCCAGTCCGGCCCTGGATTTAGCACCACATAATGGAGTTTACGTTTTAGCTACATTAAGAAGAAAAAAGTTGGGCCTTCAGTTTTATTATTAGAAACATGTAGTAACAGGGGAGGGGAGTCACGAAATGTGAAATGCCTGGAGCTGAAAGCAGCGCCTGCTCTCCCTTTATGATAGTTTAGAAGTAGGGTGTTATTTTACTTTACTGACCCATCAGGCAATTTCTTTTAAAGTCAACGTAATATTTTGATTGTGCAAAAAACAGTGCTTACCTTGCTCCGGTGTTGCAGATGGTCGTCACCGGCACTGATTTTTGGGGACCAGGGCTTGCTTTCATCATCCGACTTTGACACCGTGCAATATAACGAAAGACAGAAAAACGTAGCAAGAAGGAGGAATTGAAAGACAAGAAACTAGTGGAAAAGCATGAAAGCAGATATTAAAAATAACCTACAAGCGTGAGATAAAAGTGTCTTTTTGTTTTTTCTAAAAATGGCATCAACAAACGGGTTGCTGTGCTAAAGTCAACATCTTCCCAGCTTTCAGCAACATGCAGGGCTAAATTTTTAAAAACTCTTGTTTTTACCACAGTTTTAGCATTTTTCAAAGAGGTCGTCCATTTTTCCTATTCTTACTGCTCTCAACCTACTTCCAGTTTGTGATGCAAAACCCATGGCTGATCCAGGACAGCTATACATTTCTGAAAAGTAAACAACATTTCAAATTCAGCATGGGGTCCTATGTGTAGATCTGTGAAGGTTTTCCAAAACTGTTGCAATAAAGAAATATTGAAAATGAGTATGAATAAACGGCCATTTGTAACATTTTCATCTGTAACTTTTTGTCACGATGGCTGATTTTCTAAAGCAATATACCCTTATGTCCACTGGACCTTTCTGATTGCAGGCATATATATAGGGTTTGTAGGTTCTGAAAGAATCCAAGTTACCCAGAGCCAACTGAACTGCTCCGTACAATGTGTTTTCATTGTGTACAACGCGTAGACCAACTCCTATTGTAAAATATGTAAAATGAAAAATGGGTATCAATGACGCCTACATATTTCTGAAATGGGCACAAGATAAGTAGTTTTGGAGCAGTGGTTATTTGTACATCTCTGAATTTATGTGTGCCCATAATAGCATCTGATCGAGAGGGAATTTTTCACAATGTCTTCTTTCTTACAAACTGGCTTACATTTAGAAGGCTTGAATGCAGTAAAATCCAATTGGTAATAATAAATGTTCTACTATTCTATGCTCCATGCCTTTCAAGAAAATGATACCTCACTTGTGTGGTATGTAGTACCTTTGAAAGGGAATGGGCCCACAACACAGAATGGACATTTTTCCACTGATAACTGACCCTTCCTTCCAATGTGGGTATCTATGGAATTTTGGCCCTAGCTCAGCTGGCACCTAGGGAAACCTTACAAACTTGCACATTTTTTTAACACCAGACCCCTGGGGAATCCAGGGTGGGGGATTGAATGGCTCTCACCAGAGTTTTTGTTTACACAAAATCATTTGCAAACCTCAAACTTTGACTAAAGAAAACACATATTCCTCACATTACATTTCCGTGATTGGAAGCTCTGGAATCCAGGGAGCCACAAACCTCCTTTTACCCAGCATTCCCCAAGTCGCCAGATAAAAATGGTACCTCACTTGTGTGGGTAGGCCTAGTGCCCACAACAGGAAAAGACCCAAAACGCAACATGGACACATCACATATTTCACTTTTGGGGCCATGCTGTAGTGCCAACCATGCAAACCTATAAATAACAGACATTTTTGAAAGCAAGACAACCTGGTGGTTCCAGGGTGGTGTGTCTCGCATCGCTCCCATGAGATTTTATTACCCACAATGCCCTGCAAATCTTAAACTTTGCCTCATATCACATATTTTCCTTGAATTTCTGTGATGGAAACTTCCAGAATCAGGAGGAATCTACAAAATTCCTACCACCCAGCATTACCCCACTTGTGCCAATAAAAACGCTGCACCACTTGTGTGGCTGAACCTATTGCATGCAGCATGAATTGATCAAAACGAGATCATGGGAGTCCCACAACATTGGGATCTTTACTTTTTGAGAAAATCTAGTAAATTCAATGTAGTACTTGGTAAAATGTTTGCTGTTTGGGAGAGAGCAGAAGTCTCTATTTTTAATCCTTTTTTCTTTTTGTTTGTTTATTGCTAGGTGGCAAGAAGTTTTGGAATGAGCCCCAGTTGGGATTAACTTTTTCTTAAGGGATAATATTTGCACATCTTTGGGTATAGTGGTCGCCTGGGCTTATAATATGCATTTTCTCCATTTGCTAGTTTGTTTGTAATTATAACTATTGCTAATCATTTTACTGTACTGGTTTAATGTTTCGGCCCTAGTCTGCCTTGGGTATATTTCAATGTATTTTTCACATTCACGCTGCTGCTATGCTGATGTTTGTTTTAAACATTTTAGCGGCTTCTGGACAGCCTTGTATTTAATGCAAATGTGGATTATTTTTTGTCTACCAGTGTCTGTTGGTGGCTAGGGTTGCGCTGTGTCCTTGAGTCCAGGGCCATGTAGCCAGAATGTCCTTTTGTTCTCAGCTACCTTCTGCCCCCTGTGCTTGCACATAATTTTTCGTTCATTTGTGTATTTGTTGATAATGTGTTTTCAGGAGGAGTGATAAATGTTGCCTTGAGCTGTTAGCGATTTTGGCATTTTTAAAGTTCATTTATTCTTATTTTCTGACTTTGCTGATTTACTGATGGTGGGTAAAGGGTAGTCCCATTTGTGGGGCTGCACACATTTTAAGTAAATAATATATATTATTTTCCTGGGGTAGTCATCAAACTCAGATCTTGGAAGGATAGGGTGTGGGGGGGGGCACAATCCGAACTCCTTCATCAATAGTCATGAGGCAGTCGCACCATGGTACTGGAGCAGGCTTAACAAACAGTAACTGTTTTACCCTTACCCCGGTACTGTGCAACTTGTAATCAGGGCCCAGAATTCCACCACCATGGGATGTCAGGCTGATACTAAAGAAGCAAATCTTGCTTATTTGTAAGTGGGGGTGCGGGGGGTCACTTTTAAGAAAGTGCAAACCCTAGCAGCAGCCCTGGTAGGCAGGGCAGAGTGCATCCAATTAGCTACACATTACACACCACCCTGCTTGTCCTCACATCTTACTTCTCACCCTAAGCGTGCATTAAGATGTAAGCTCATAGCAAGCTGTGACATATACATCAGCTACAGACAACTGAATGCACGGGGTTTGTTTTAGGGGTCAGTTTCAGCGCTTTCGGAAGACGCATCGGAAGGCGCTTTCCATTGGAACATTCTAGGCTCTAAACACTTTGCAGCGAGCCACATTCTTTCAGAGGGGGGACAAAGGCAGGACAGCCAGCTCACAAAAAAGAGACGTTTATCTCCCGGGGCCTCATATGTAAATGTGCCACTAACTTTTAAAAGCGCCCTTCTGCCTTTTATTTCCAAGTCCCAGTAATGAAAAATGGATGAGCGCTTCTTGGTAACTGCCCACTTTTATTGTTCGAGGAGCCCACAAATTCTCTGATTGCTATGGAAACACGACTGACCTTTCAGAGAGCTTTGAGTCAACATTTCTTTGCGCGCTGCACAATGAGCAAGAAGTGACCTACATGCAGTAAAAAAAGGCAACATTTGGTCCGAGCGTCTTCACTTCACTAACAAGACCGAACTTAGAAGAAGACGCGGGAGCTTGGGCACTACTGTGCCGACTAATGCAAGTTTAAAAGTCCCGTCCAGTTCATGACGTCACAATGTGCCTCGAAACCCAAACAATCACCAAACCATGGGACATCCCGTGCTTATTGGGGGAGACGGCTGATGTTGCAAGATTGGTCACGTGCAACTGGATTTTATTCGTTTTACCCTCACAGTGAGTGACGATTATGACATCAATGGCTCTAGGACTTAAACACTGAAATAAAAGCATCCTTTACTTAGCAGTCACTTAGAGGCGGTCTGACTTGTACAAAAATACGGTGAAAAGCGTACTGACTCTAAATGCATTTGTGCATCTTTACCACGATTCTTATATTTAGATAAAACCAGGGCTTTAAGTGGGCCAGGTCTTGCCGGCACTCAGCACTGGCAGTCCTAAAAAGGCATGTGCTGAGAGGGGTCCCTATCGGGCTTCCCATTTTAGTCCTCACCATTAGAGTGAAATCTTCACCCTGCAACAGAACCACCCTTCACTGCATTTTATGTTTATTCAAAGAGACTCGAAAATAGTTCTTTCATGGTCTCATCCTGTCAGAACAGAAGCATTTTCGAGACTCTATACAACAAACTCATAGCTGTTGCTTACTTAAGTTATGCATCTAACAACAATTGTCAAAGTCAATCGTACTGGCTTGTTGTAAGTGGACTGTTATGTGCTGTGTTATATATCCGGATGTAATGACAGAAGCAGTAAAATACGCAGTCGGGCTTCAGACTAACCAAAGCATAGATTTTCAGTTTACATGCTTTTAAGCCACCCACTTAAATACATCGGTCCCGCCCCATTCAGAGACCCCCAGTTTTCCATCCCACTTAAAGCCCTGGAGAAAGCGGATATTAGCACCTCAGTAAATGCGGGTTAAAGCTTTTCCTCGCAGCGCTTGCCAGAAGCTCATGCAGAACTGGCTGCTCTAAATGAGTACTTCCTGGTTCAAAGCCTCATGGACATCTCCTGTAATGAGTCCAAGGGGAATCCAACTGTTGCTGCCTTCCCAACTCGAGTCTCTAGACCCATCTCTCAACCGGACAATGCATTTATTAGGGGGATGTGACACCCCAGGCACCCCTATTGAAGGTGCAACATTCGTCTCACTCTCCAACAGGCCATGGTGTGCCTGAAGAGAGGCTATAACACAGAGACAGAAGACATGAAAACTGCACCAGCACGGGTGATTGGTTGCCAGGGTGCAGGAATGCAACGTGGCCTATGTCCAGGATATTCAATCTCTTGTGCACATGGCTGCAGTGTGTCCTGGCCTGCCTTCTAGCCGCTCCTGTAGTCAAATGTACTAGGAAAGGGTGCATGTTTTGAATAATGCATCTCATGCTAGCCCCCTCAAACGGATCAGTTTCTGTGGGATGCTGTGATGGAGTGTTTCCCATGCCAGGAAAGTCTAGCACCATTCCTGGCCATCTGCAAAGTGATGAAGACTTTGCTGATGAGTATTGTGTCACTGTAAAAAATGCATGCATGTGAAGTCAGATCGAGAGTGGAAATTAATGGAGTATTAAATGTCAAGTCACTTGGATTTACCTTGTACACCAACCTCCAACCTCACCCTCAAAGAACATATTTCACCCCCCAAAAACGGCTTGGTGCCAGTTAGTTCTTCTAAAGAAATTAAAACCACTTCTCTCAGAAAGTGAGGTCAGAACTGCTACTCAAGCCATAATAGGTTTGCACCTTGATTTATATATTTATTTATTTATAAAGTTTTATATAGCGCGAACGTGTCCCACGAGGGTATCAGAGCGCTTTACAGTATAAGAACATCAATGGTTGAGGTGGTATACATACATTCAAAAGTGTCAATTCGTACAAAAGGAATAAAAGATATATGACTAACAAACATAGAGGACCGTGAAACTGCAGGACGTAGTACAATATACAGTTGAAGAACATTAGGTGAGTGTGCTCGCAAACATACATATTATAAACACGATCGAATCCCAATGGATAAGAAGTGTATAGATAAACCCAAGAGAGACCCACCACCACCTAAGCTTTACACTACATACGGTTATTGAACAGTAAGGGTAGTGATATTCGTCATTCATAAAATGGACTCAACCATTTTACCCGAGATAGGCAAAAGTATTCCGATCATAAAGATGACTCGGTGACGTCCTAGAAATCAAACTAATGGCATGAATTTGTTCATTAGTAGTATTATTACTTCTTTTTTGAAGGCGGTAAGGGAAGTGATTCCATGAACTACTGGAGGTAAGGAGTTTCAGATCCTTGGTGCAATCCCTGAGAAAGCTCTACAGCCGGTTCTCTTCTTATGGAAGGATTGGGGATTCAGAAGGAAAGAGCTCGAACTTCGAAGTCGTCTGCAGCCTCCAGACCTTTCCAACTTTTGACCAAGGTAACTGGGTGTATTGGTGTGAATTGCTTTGTGTGTCATGCAGGCCACTTTAAGGTGTATTCTTGCCTCGTAGGGCAACCAATTCAGGACTTTCAAGGTTGGAGAGATGTGACAATTTCTCTTGGTTCTAGATACCAGTCTGGCCACAGCATTCAATGCTGCTCTTAGCGGAGCCAGCTTGTATTTAGGAAGACCACAGAGGGTGGTGCTTCCGTAGTCTAAACTGGGTTGCACTAGGGCTTGTACTGCCTGAGGGAGGAAGGGTTTCAGTTTCCTTAATATACTCATCTTGTAATTAGCTCCCTTCGAGGCAATAGAGATGTGTGATTGCATATTCAGATGTTTGTCTATGGTGATTCCTAGGGATTTTGCTGAGTCAATGATGAGGGGGGCGCAGTCAAAGGAGGTTAGGTGTTTTAACCATAAGTCTAGCTTTGATGTGTGGCTCGGTGGCGAGATGAGAATGAATTCCGTTTTTTTGGTATTCAGCATGAGGTGGTTGTTAGAGAGCCAGCTTTGCGTGTTCAGTAGAATAGTGTTGAGGGCAATGAAATCTTCTGGCGAGGTGATTTTCAGATACAGTTGGGTGTCATCGGTGTACAAATGATACAGAATGTTCGCAGATCTCAGTGCGTTCGCCAAAGGCTCCATTAGGAGGTTGAAAAGAATGGGTGATAGGGCAGATCCCTGAGGAACACCAAGGGTGACCATAGAGGGTTGCGAGAGTGAATTCCTCATCTTGAATCTTTGAGTTCTCTTATTCAAGAAGGAGGAGAACCATTGCAGCACTGTGCCCGAGAGGCCCATCCTTCGTTCCAGTAGGGACAGAAGGTTGTCATGCTTGACCGTATTGAAGGACAGATCAAGAAGAATCAGTAGGCATGATTCATTGCAGTCAAGTATTTTAAGGATGTCGTCCATAATATGTGTGAGTGCAGATTCTGTGCTGTGCCCTTGGCGGAAGCACGATTGGTGAATATCTAGGAGGTTATAATTCTCAATGTGATTGCATAATTGAATTTGGACACATTTCTCCAATAGTTTCGCCAAAGTAGGGATGTTGGTTATAGGCTGGTAGTTGTTTAGATAAGATGGAGTGGCGTCAGCTTTCTTAAGTATAGGTGTGACCTGCCCTATTTTAAGGCAGTCCGGAATGACACCTTGACTCAGGGAGGCATTTACAATTTTAGCCCATAGTGGTAGGATAGATGATTTTAAAATGTTGAGCAAGGCGGGGGCAGGGGTCAGAGAAATGATTGGAGGGGTTGATTGCTTGAAGAGTGTTATCTATAATTTGTTGAGAGATTGGCGAGAAGGTGTGCCAAGAGGCATTGTTCTTTGTGACTTCCCCTGGATTATTAAAATGTACTTTCAATAAATTGCTACTGTTGGAATCTTGGCCAATGGTTTGCGGTAGCGCCATCTTGGATTGTATGTCAAGCTCGATGGACTTAGTCTTTTCGTGGAAGAAATTGGCAAGCACATCACAGGTATGTGTAGCCAGGTCGATTAATTCCATAGAGTTAGTAGTATTGCATGATTGTTGCTTGACGATTTTCAAAGAGATTTTTTGGCTGGTTGCTAGCTTGGTTCAGCTGAGTTCTGAAAAAGTCTGCCTTTGCCTTAAGAATCTTCCTATTGTAAGATTTCTTTAACCTTCTCAGGTGCTCAAGATTATCAGTGGTAGGAGCCGATTTCCATAGATGCTCTGCAACTCTTAGGTGTCTACGTTCCTGCGTTCAAGCCCTCGTTGAACCATGGTCTGGAAATCTTAGTGGAGACGTTTTTTTCCTGGAGGGGCGCTGTGGAGTCCAGTATTTCGAGCAACGAGTCATTGTAGAAGGTTGTAAGGTCATGTGCATCAGTAATGTCCATCATGGGGGTCAGAGCGGAGTTACAACGGTTTACCAAGGTGATGGGGTTGATATTTTGTACGTTCCTTTTCCATTGCCTTGTTTTTGATGGTTGGCCCCTTTTTTGAATAGTTTCGCTAATGATGGAGAAGAGGATGCAATAATGATCAGACCAATCCCATGGGGTGATGGATTCTAGTAAGACGATGTTTGGTTTTGCAATGATGAGGTCCAATGTCTCTACCTTGTTATGAGTTGGGCTGTCACAGAATTGAGATAGCTCCTGTACTGACAGAAACTCTTTAAGACAACCTACAATATGATAGTTTGCGTTGTTCCAATGGAGGTTAAAGTCACCCAAGAAGATATGATGAACTTGTGAGCTGGCATTAGAAGCCATGATCTCCATTATCTCATCAATACAAGTCAAGTTATCGCCTGGGGGGTGGTAGAATATGTGTAGCTTGCTGGTGATGAGCTTTGCATCTGAAATATTAATGCATAGATAATCACAGGAAGATAGCCCAATAGAGTCCGCTTGCTTGACTGATATTGAGTTACGATAAATGCAGGCTATCCCTCCCCCTAGTTTCCCGATTCTATCTAATCATATTAGGTCGTGGGAAAGAGGAACAAGTAAGTCGAGGATGGGTGAGGAGGAACTATTTAACCAGGTTTCTGTGAGGACCATAATATCCAAGTCATTCTCTAGAATGAGATTGAATATATCCATAGCATGTTTGCTAGCAGATCTCCAATTAATGAGCCCACACTTCAACTTTAATAGAGTGGTTTAAGGTAATCTGTTCTAGGTTGATATTTGTGAGGTTGTCTCTATTTATAGATCTGTTGTTGAGAGTTGGTTCTCTGAGGGGATTGGTTACAATGGTTTGGATGATGTCACATTAGGGCTTACTGCTGTCAGTATCCCTGGCATAGGATGAGAGGAGGTCGTCTATGTCACTATCTGATAGTTCATCGCAGGACCTCCTAGGACACGTAGGGGAGGGTAAACTACCCGGATTAGTATTATTGGGGAGTGTGACCTTGGGTATGTGTTTAGTGTGTTGGACATTAATTTGGTTATAGTGACTAGTGTTCTCCGAATGATCCTTCATGGGGGTGGAGTTTCTCATTTGATTGACGGTGTCATTGGTGGCTCTGTGTAAGATAATCCGTTTTTTAGTGATAGTAGAAAGGTTATGCATTTCATCCGTGAGATGGGATAGACCAGTGTCTAACTCACTAAGTTGAGTGCTCCAGACAGAGTTGGAAAAGTAGGTAGTAGGTGAGGGCGTATGATCAGTTATAGAGGACGAACCACCCGTAGAGTCATAATGCATGGTCTCCAAATGCTTGTGGATATCTACATTAGGTATGGGTGTAAGGCCCGTTATGGAAGGCGAACTGCCAGTGTGTTCTGATTGCAAAAACACTTGATGGTGATAATGCCCTACTCCACGGCCTCTCTGACTCCACGCTGGCACCTATTTAGCAGTTTCTGTCTCCAAAGGGGTAACATAACCAATTGCCTCTCATCTGTGCATTAGCCAGTAGCATATTCAAATTAATTCTCCATGATAAAGGTTTCTTCAAGTGAACAATGTGGAAGTAGATTTTCCTTTAGAAAAATTACCAAACATTGTTTTGTTTTTTCTGTTTCAGCTCATATTGGAATTAATAACTGTACTAACACGTTGATGCTAACAAGTGTGTGTATAAATTAAGTAATGTTGAACAGAATGTTATTAGAGTTTAATGAAAGACGAGTTAAAAGTAGCAGGAATGCGTATAAAGCTGCTGAGATGGGATTGCAATTTGAAGCCGAAAAGAAATTTAAAGATGCACCCTACATTTAAAATTTAGCAATGAGAAAAAGAGTTGTGTGTATGATCATGGGAAGAGGTGTGGCGCCCCGGCCAGGGCGACTGACTCCGGAATCTGGGAATCACAGTTCAATCCCCGGGGCCGGAGGCAGATTAGCCCAGCACCGTGTGACTCTGGGCAATAGCTTGCTTAATCTTCCCGATGTCCCCCAGCGCCTAGAGACCCTTACGGGTGATTGTTTGCGCTTTACAAATGTGGATTATTATTATTATTATCATTTAGAAGACATATGGGTGCCGATTCGGATCCTGGAAAACATTTCCCCATACGAATCGTATTCGGGATTTTTACCGTACGAATCGTACAAGTAGCGTACAAACTGCCAAGTACGATTCGTATGGGAAAAAGTCCATACGAATCGCATTGGGAAAATATCCCCACACGTCCTCAGGTCGGAAAATGTGTCCGACACATCCTCGGACGATTTACCCTACGAATCGGAAAAATGAAGTCCGACCGCGCAAGTACGATCCGTCCCGTCCTTCCAATTTTACAACCGTATGGAAAATACACCGTACGGACCGAACTGCAATAGAAACCATGGAGACATGTGCCCGCATACGCGCCGAACCCCCCCAGACCCCACGGATGCACGTGCCGTACCCCCACCTGTGTATGTACGAGTCGTACCCCCACCCGAGTATGTACGAGTCGAACCCCCACCTGTGTATGTACACCCGTGTATGTACGAGTCGAACCCCCACCCGTGTATGTACACCCGTGTATGTACGAGTCGAACCCCCACCTGTGTATGTACACCCGTGTATGTACGAGTCGTACCCCCACCCGTGTATGTACGGTGCGTACCCCCAGCTCGTACATACACGGGTGTACACGGGTGTACATACACGGGTGGGGGTACAGCACGTACATCCGCGGGGTCTGGGGGGGGGTTCGGCCCCAATTCCGCTCGCATCGCGCCGTACTTCGCTTTTCCGGCACTTTTTGGGTGCCGTAAAAATATTGCCGTCCGGACTGGTGTTGGTACGATTCGTACTTCCTGGTTCGTGAAATGCAGCCTGCATGCGTCCCGATGTCACGTCGGCGCTGTCCCGGATCACATTGGTATGTGTTTTTACAGTCGGTCGGTGTTTTTTCCGACTCGTACGGAAATGGTGTTTCCGTACGAATCGTACTTGCAAGTTTGTAGGGTTATTTTACCGGGTACGAGTCAAACGGAGAAAACCCTCCGACCGACGGTTCGTACCCGGTTTTTCCAGGATCGGAATCGGCACCATGGTTGGGAGTTGCATGAAATTATATGAAAGAGCATTTGTAATTATAGTTTTATAGTTGATAGAGAAGTCTTGAAGGGTGAAGAACTTATTTATAGACTGATTTATTATTCATTTGGCAAAAAAACGTATTTAATCCGTGAAATCCGTGAAATTTGGTGGATAACTAATATTTTGCTTTGTGCTTTCCCCGAGTGCAGCACGTGAGTGCGATGTTGTAGAAAAGGATTTAATCGCGAGTCTAACAAAGTAGAGATGTCAACCGTTAAAAAGAGAAAAAGGATTGAATATGAAATGGAAGATGTTTGGATAGAATATCAAAACAAATAGCGTGATACAAAAAAATAATTACAGGCATGTCATGTTGTTAAAAATTTGTCAACATAAATATCAACGGCAAGTGTATCATTTTTAGTGTTGTTTTTAACTTCTCTAGAATAGTGTTCAAGAATATATTATGTATAATGTAATTTTTACAATAATTTTGTTAAATTGTGCTGCTATTAAAAATTATTTTATGTAATTAATTTAAAAATAGATAGATTGATGTTATGTATGTTCATTATAAACAAGAACCATAATGTTTATTGTAAAATGTATTTTGTGGATTTTTTAATGAATAAATATATGTTTAATAATACTTTTAGTAGTTGGATGTTAGGTTTATAGGGGAAAAGGATGAGGACATTTCTAAGTATGCTTGCTTAAATAATTTTTTAATGTCTTTTTTCATTTAAATAAAAATAATTCATAGTAACTTTATGTTTTAGAAAATTAAATATTACAAATTTGCATGTACATTTTAAAATAGTGTTTATTGGTTTGGTTAATGTGTCATTGTTTTCATTAATTCAATTTTAGCTAACATTTTATGTTTGAAATTGCGTTTAAAATATTGTTTTAAAAAATTATATACATTTAATGTGTTTTAATTTTAATGTTTATATTAAGTTATTGTATATACTTCTGTTAATGTTTCATACAATCGAAATATGTTATAAATGCATTTATCTATTATTGCAATATTTAAGTGTTATTTTAAAATGAGAATTATTTTCAAAATATTCCGTTTACAATTTAAACTTTTTCGAAATTTTGCTTTTTGAATTTGTTTTGTTAATTATACTTAAATATTTAAATACATTTTTTATGAGATTACATTTCTTGATTGTTTGGGGGTTGAGCCTAGCCGGGCAGCAAGATGGCCACTCATTGGGAAGGCTCTGCCGTCCGAATTCATCATCCACCAATGATCCTGCTATCAGCAGTCACATCACCGTGCCTATATACTACTGTGGCCTCCCTGACCGAGTGACGCGGACGCCTGCAAAGTTTTGCGGCCCCAGCTCTTGGCTGTATACTGCTGCGTGATATCCCGGACTGCGTCCTGCTTGTACTGAGGTCTGATCTGGACCACGCGGGTGCCTTGGCAGCCTCTGAGGGCAGCCATGAAACACAGACACCAACCTCTCTATGGCATTAAGCTGTGGGGGTTAGGTGGCTGCTGATCGGCCACCTCTAGGCTTCTGGCCCCTATGATCTACGTGCTTGGGTCGGGTGCAGCCTGTGCAACTAGTGGGCCCTGTAGTGGTACTCTGCTGTTGGCCCAACATCCTGCCTGGGCCTGAGCCTCACCATTGAGACCTGTAGGCAGCACACAAGAGGTTCCAAAAAGATATTACCCCCTGCGTGTGTACCGGAACACTTTCTGGGGGACCCAGCACCCTCCCCAACCTTACAGCGAGAGGCAACTCCAACAGGCTGGTGCCTAGATTTAAAGAACTGGACCTGAAGACCCCCGGCCACTGATGAGTTCACATTATTTGTCCTGCCCTGCCTTGAATGCCTACTTTTGTGGCTCCTGGGTGCTACATGGCAATTCCTGCCCTGGCAATTCCTGCTGGACACGCTGGATGATACCACCACACTGAGCGCCATTCCCTGCATATCCAGCCCCATCACAATGCTTACTGGAGCTCCCCTCCTTTGGCCAAGCTCTGTTGCTAAATATCTCCTTGGTTAATTTGCTGCCCTGGTGGCTCCCTCTGCACCCTGCTGGACACCTGTGAACCACAAGCCTGCTTGTGCACCCCGTGTGAGACTATCAATCGGGGAGTGGTGGGGCTCGGAATAGAACCACACCATTCAGTTACCACCTACATGGAGCTATACTTTCTTTGTTGGACCAGCCTTTATTGTGGAGAGACTGCATCACTCGCTTGGACTGCCCCCCGCCCCGGGGCGCGCCGGATAGTCCCATCGTCGCAAGACTCTTGAATTACAGGGATCAGGACATGGTCCTGAGGTCAGCCCGTGATCCAATACCAGGGAAATGCACTTTCTTTTGACTAGGGGTGGGCAGAGTTTATGGAGTTGCACTACACGGAATTCCGTGGAGTTGCATAAAAATGCAGTGGAATTCAGCGGAGTTCCGCTTCGCCCAATTTCTTCTGACACACTTCTCAAACTCTCAGCCTACAGGAGAGCTGTAAAACAGGAACCACAAGCCATTAAACTGAAAACAATTAGTTTTGCCATCTCACCCTAGCCCTACTGCAGACATCTATCTATATCACATGCTTGCTGTGGTGTTGGGCGCAGATCTCGGCTGTAGAAGGCTCAGTGCTGGGAACACAAGGGTAAACTGTGGGTCAACTCTACGCATGCGCTTACAATTCAGCCGATGTATTCAAGAATACTAACTTGGTATGTCAAAGTTTTGAAAGCCCCCCCTCCCATGCAACTTTGATTAATTGACAAGCCCCACCTTCATAATTATCCCGCCTCTGCCAGGGCAGACCCTCTTACCACTCACTTTCATCTGGGATAGATGTTTGGGCCACTCCTCCTCCCCTGTGTCAGGAGAACCGGACATGTTGGCGTAGGGCGGTCATTTCGGTTTCTTGGGGTAAGAAGGAATGCCTGGCGAAGCATTAGAAACTTGCACTGGCACTGTCAAGGTAGGCAACACCGGGTTCTTCTCCTACCAAATTGTATGCGGAGTGTCTTAGCAGCTGGACAAACTCATCGCGATTTGCGACGAACTTCCAGTGGAGGTTCGTGGGAGAAGTAGTTCCATGTGTCTTGGAATCGGAACTGAGTTGGAAGTCTGTAATGTAACGATGCATGAGGAGGCACTCAAAAGTTTAAGAACCATGCAAATAAACTATTTCATAGGAAGCAGTTGCACTGTCCTTTGCTCCCATTTACAAGTGATTAATCTCTATTTTTAAGGTTTCATTTCTGCTTTTCGTAATCACTCGTGATGTTTACTGATGAACGTGATCTTTGCTCCAGCAACACCTTACAAATATGCGTGCGGTCTTCCCTGTTTTGTGACATTTCACGCTGAACTAGTTGCTTCCACAGTTCATAACCCAGACAGCACTCTTAGCTATGCAGTCTGGCTATACCAAACTGTGGAGATTCAACAACACTGAATGAATCCCGGGCCAGAAAAACCAATAAAAGTAACATAAAATCAAGTACTGCAGTTTTGTCAAATGCGAGAGGATGCGGCGGGAGGCGGGGATGAGGAAAAATAGAAAGTCTGAAGGAAAACCTGCAGACCTCTTTATGGGGCAAGAGTCCAACTTGTGGTCTTCACACAAGTCCACTGTCTGCCACGTTTACACTGGGAATTCACTCCAAGGCGCTTCCTTGCAGTGTTTTCGACGCAGTGCACACATGGTGGAAGCGGCCTCCAAAAGCATGTGGGTGTGATTATAAAAGAGGAATGGAGGGAAAGTGTTAGAGAGAGGAGAGCAGGAGGCACAGCAGGCAGTACATTCCAGCGGTGACTCCAAAGGGGAGGAAATTATTTATGAGAAGGCTAATGACACAAAACTAATCAGGCTAGCACAGTTTGGCCTAAAATAATGCTCCGGGTTGTACCCATACACCTCACTCCAAGTCCAACCACCCTACATTTGGTCTTGATTTCTGACTCAAAGAAATTTAGAGGTGGGCAGCGGGGAAAATCTCCACTATGTAGCGGAATCTGAGTTTTTGCCAAACTCCGTGCTTGCCAGCGGAGCACGGAGTTGCGAAATTCCACAAACTCCACCAACGAAGTGGAATTAAACACCCACCCCTACCTTTTTACTCAGACTTTACGCTCACTGTGCAAGCTGCCCGGCAGGAGCTTCTGCCCACCAAGAGACTCCTACAACAGGCAGACAGTCCTTATGCTCTCCTCTATCCGGTCAAACTACACATCCCTTTTGAAGGGACACCTCACTTTTTTACCTATGCTAAATCGGTTCTGAATTTTGCCAAACAGATCCCTGTCAAGCGGCCTTCCCAACGATTCACCTCTTAGCCCCAAAGAGGACCACTTCAGCAATAATGACTAATAACTTGACATCCTGATGCCCGCCTGGCGCCTGACCATCCAAAATGGACCTGGGTGACCGCTGAACATGTTCACTAGACACCTAAATCTTTGGACCGTGCCAGTTGGTTGTGTCCCTTGGGAGCCGCCAAGTTCACTGCTATGCCAGATTGTTGTGATGGGCCTGCTGTCTAACCCTTGGGTGTTTACACCCATTCGTCCACCCTGCCATTCCTTGGTAGGGTTTCCCGACCGGCTCCTCTACGCTTCCAGGGATACCTCCCGGACCTTTTGTTAAACTCATTGTGGGATGTTGGGGTGGGGAGTCGGATTGTCATACTAAACCCCATTTGGGGGTTGGAATGGGAGGGGAGTTGGTTTGGATTGTTATCTATTTGTTTTGTTCCCTTCTCTGGCCACATACCCAGGCCAAATATTATTCCATATCCTCTTGCACAGCACATTCTCCTCAGCTGACTCTGTCTACCCCCACACAATCATTGCTCACAGCATCATGACAGCAACCAAATGTCTTACATGGAATATCCGTGGGAACAACGACCACAGGAAAACACGCATGGTTCATGCATATCTCGTCAGACACCAGGTGGAAGTCTGCTTTCTTCAAGAGCTCCACTTTACACACTCCTCCACCCCGGACTGCATGCCAGATGGTGCGGCGAATCCTACACTTCCCTGTACTCTGACTATGCCAGATGCGTCACAATCCTCCTACACAAAGGCATACAATGGCAACTACGTTGCGCTATTAGTGACGACTGTGGTCGCTACGTCATCCTTGCAGGCACCGTATATAGACAACCTGTTATCTTGGAACCGGTTTAGGGCCCCAAAACCGATGACCCTGGGTTCTTCTTGGAGATCTGTTGGTTGATAGCAAGCCTACGCCATGGGGCAATACTATGATGCGGAGACTCTAATGTGATACTGGACAACCATGACAGAGCAGAGGGTACATGTATTACGGCACATTACAACCCATGGTCCAGAACAGACTATTGGTTAATTTCCCAGATGTGTCCAGACCTGGTTTGTAAAGGTAGCTCATCTTCCCTATATTCAATCGACCACTCCCCCATCCTGCTGGCGCCCCCTTTGCCTTTTCCTGGTGCTTACATCCCGGGGCATTGTGAGACATGGCATTCTGCAAAGAGGTCCGCAAAGAAATATTTGAGTACTTTGCTCACAGTGAGGGCGCCGTGGAGTCCCTGTCCACCCTGTGGATGTCCCTGAAGGTAGTTATCCACGGTATGTGTATCGCAAAGCAGTTGGGTGTATTAAAAGCCATGTCTGGGAGACTTACAGACCGAATACTTCCAATCCAAACACACGTCCCAGCTGGCAGTAATCAGGGACAGAGTTTGCTGAGGAAGCACTTCCTAAGACTAATTTCCAGGACTGTGAAACACAGGCCCGCCATAATGTGGAGGGTGACTGCCGTGGGAGGACCCAGTCCACCAGGCTCCGCAAACCGCATGCATCCACATACGTGGTGGAACTTTAGGATGCCAACCTAAATCTCCAATCTACCCCCTTAGGGCTCCTGAGTACGATGACTTCCTTTTGCGCCAAACTTTACACAGCCACCACTGTCCACAACGAGAGCGACCTGCTTGCATATCTGGACACTATCCAACTATTATAACCGGATAGTGCCCACCAGCCCTGCCTAGACTCCCCGTTCACAGTAGAAGAAATAGTGAAAGTCATCCAAAGTCTACCAGGTGACAAAGTGTCGTGTCTAGACGGCCTGGCCGCCGCACTCTATAAAGAATACACATCCATCCTTGCACCTCACATGCTCACTGTGTTTGAAGAATTTCTTGAAAAGGGTCCCCTGCCACCTTCACTCAGAGAGGCAGTCATTGTGATGCTTCACAAGCCTGATAAACCAGACTTCCAATGCTACTCGTACAGGCCGCCTTCTATGATCAATATGGATAGCAAGATTTTTGCAAAGCTCTCGGGAACTGCCTTCTCCCCTCCTGCCCACGCTAGTAAGACTGGACCAACAGGGTTTGCTCTCGGCCACTGCACATCACATAATCTCTGCACTATATTTGCAGTTCTGCACCATCTTCACCCCCAGGTTTTGGCGGTGGCCGCACTACGTGATGCCATGAAGGCGTTTGACTCGCTGGAGTGGCTTTTACCTTTTCCCTCTTCTTGCACGTTTCAGACTCAGCTCTCATTTCCTCTGTCAGATGCGACTACTATATGCTCTCCACACTGCCAGCATACGCCTTAAAAGACATGTTATCTGACCCGTTCCAGATTGCTCGTGGTACACGCCAGGGCTGTCGATTGTCACCCATTTTGTTTGCAATAGCAATGGAGCCCCTGGCAGCGCATCTTTCGACAACACCATGCCCATCGAGGCCTCGGTTTCACCACCAGGGGACTGATAGTATCCGTGTATGACGACGACATCACCCTATATATCTGCAAGCCCCAAGAGAATCTTGTTCCAGTGACCCACAAGGTCATAAGATTTGGAGGTTTTTCCGGCATTCAGGTAAATTGGTCCAAGTCAATATTATTTACCGTTACTGATAGCACCCAGCCCTTCACTATGGAATACCCGCTGAGGTGGGCATCTGATCCAGTCCGATACTTGGGAATCTGCCTCAGTAATGATCCAGATGAACTCTGGAAGGCAAACTACAGTTTCTCTGTCTCGTGGCTGGAAGACATAGCACTAATTTGGACCTGGTTGCTACTCTCGCTTTTGGGTCGGATCACGATAGCGAAAATGATTATTCTACCAAGCTTTCTCTATCTTATCCTTAATGTGCCAATTCCCCTTACGGACAGCTTCCAGCTGTGTCTGAGATATAACCTCTTAGCGCTGAGGTGGGCTGATAAGCAGCTTCGTGTCCCCCTGGAGCTTTCACTTGACCACTCGCCCAGGGCTAACTGGGTACCCCGGACATGCTGCTTTATGCTTTCTGTGCCCAGGAGCAGTACCTACATTACTGTCTCTACCTGACTGCCTTCCAGACCCACACTGCCATCAAAACTGACCGTACAATGCCATGACCCCTTTACACTGTGCTTTACCTCCCCTACAAGCCACAGAGGGCAAAGATAGATACTGTGGAATGCGTGCACTGGGAATGGGATGGACTCTAGAAATGCACAAGACTCTTCTGCATTTATACTCCCTTCGTGCCCCTTGGGCGAAACCCACAGTTACCACACCTGCAGGATGTAGGCACCAGAACACATGACTTAATAATTTCTCAGACCTCTATCCGTCAGATGCCTTCATAGTACCATTTTGAGGGCCCAGCACCCACTCCCCCAACTGCATTAGAAACATTCCTCTATTATCAACTTCCCACAGCCTGCCGCACATTGCACAATACATTCCAAGCTCCCCACCCTCCACATCAGGCACTAGAACACACGCTCCATAATCCATCACCATGCAAATTATTTACCCGCTTATACACTATCATGCAAAACTCTGCGCCAATCACAACTCTGAATAGCTGTGTTGCATGGGAGGCGTACACGGTGCCCCCTATGACAGACACCCATTGGTTCTATTGCTGTGCTCAGTTGCTAGCACTTTCACCCAACTACAGATTAAGACTGTTACACTTCAAGTTCTTATATCGACTGTTTCGTACCCCCATACAACTCTCACAAATGGGGTTAGTTAATGACCTGCACTGCCTCAGGTGCTCTTCCTCACAGGCCTCCTTTATGCATCTAGCCAGGCATCGCCCCAAGGTTTCGGACTTCTGGAAGGTAGTCTTCTTCTTCATTCATGCTTCCACTGGACACAGCAGCAGTAAGCACCACACACATATATAGGAAATTCCCTGCACAAATTGATTACATGCAGGAAGGTGTCCCTTCCTGCACATGAACAATTGCCCCTGCGGTGCAGGCATCATAGCGAAATAGCACTATGGTGCCTGCTCTGGCCCTATGCCGCTTCATTTGGGCATGCACTAGGGGCAACGCTGGGGTGGGCCATATTCTTGTACATATGGTGCAGCAGTAAGCAGCACACGTGGAAACATCAAAATATCCATTACATCCCTTCCCTTGCACCATTACATCATTCCCTGTGTGGATGCGGGACGTTTTCAGGCTTTGCATGAATTTTTTCATACTAGCGCACTTTACCTCTAATGCACTAGAGGCCTTGCTGTGTTTTTCACAGTAGATATTTAGCTTACGCAAGAGAGTGACTTTTTTTCAGTATGTGGCGGGGAAAAAAACTCCTGCTGGTGTGTCTCTCATGAATTATTTTTAACGCTAGGGAAGAAATATATAGTAATTTATTTGATCTGATGTGCTATTCATGTTCCTAATGACATAGTTCCATAGTACATGTTGTGTTCCATGTGATGTGTGTTGTTGGACTATTGCCACTGGGAGCTCATGTGTGAAATCTGAGTAAATAATCGTACACATATGTGTGATCATCTGTGTCTCGGTTCTAATATTGATCAATGATCAAACACAGTTATAAAACCTTTGCACGCTTTACCATGAGTGGTATGTGTGGCTGTTATTTCAAGCCTACCTATTACTACATATATGGTTCCACCTATGACCCAATAATCAACCTATGTAATGGTGACACTGTCATACATGTACTAAAACTCTGTGCAAGGGCAAAATGGCCCATGTAGCACATTGAAGACCTTATGTAGTAGACCGGAGGTGTAAGTGCCAAACTGTTGCCTGCACCCACATGCAATGGGGTGTTTTGATGGGCTATGTGAGTGAATGCACGAGTAACATTTGCACCAAATACCATTTTCGATACGACAGTGTGGACATTTGTGGGCACCAAGACCATGTCCAGGACCACACCAACAATGAGGTACTCTTCTAATTGCTTTCTCTGGTTCTCCATTTGGGAGTGGCATCCATTTTGAGCCTCCCAGTTTCTAGCACCCATTTTACGCTTCCACTACTACAAATAAAAATAATAGAGGTATAGAAATAGAAAGAGGAATGGTCTATCCTCAATCTGTGGTGGCCATCTTAGATAGGTCAGGTTATTTTACTCCTACTATCTTTGGTGGCCATCTTGGATAGGTCAGCTTATTTCACACCTACAAACTTGATTAATGGGATCTCCTTTATTGGCACTCTTGCATTGAATACTGGATTCACCTAAAATCATCAGATGCTGCTTCTCCTCTACCACTCATGTGGGCACCTCAACTTAATGGAATCGTCTTTCTTTCCTGTCTTAAGAAACTAAAATAGGACTGTCTCTAGGCCATCAAGCCCTTTATGGATATAGGGGGGCCCATCTTGCAGCACTGTAACGGATAAGGATTGCACCTTGACCAGCCCATCTCTATGCGAGTCGTCAGACTTACTTCTGACTTTTATTGTTTTTCGGGGTACCTATGCCTGCTATTTATTCCCTGGCTACTACTACCTTACCCCTTCTATTTAGAGTGCGCACTTCTTCTTAAACTATCTCTCCACTGTTATCTATGAGTATGTCGCAACGCACTGCTAGCACCTCTGACCTCCGTGCTCAGTTAGGCCTGAATGCTTGTAGGATCATCTACCCCCCCCAACTTATCTCTGAAATCGAAAAAGACCTACAAACACAATCTCCTCAAACGCTGGCCGGAAACACTCATATCTGACACATTTACTACCTCTAAGGGCTCTGTGGGGACGTACCTCATTTTCTACACTGACAGAAGAGTCCAGTGGAGAAAGACTCTAACCTCTATGCTGAGTACCAAGCTACTAGCCAAAACTCTGCACAGTTTCCCCTTAACCACAGTACCCTCCCCTGCCCTTAAGGCTGAGTTGATCATCTCCTTATATAATAATGGGAACATACTTATTCAAGCCACGGACAGAAATCTCAAACGCTTTGACTATATCTTCATGAGGATTAAAAACACTCTTAATAACTTGACTGCTACCTCTACTCAGCACAATAACCTTACCACTATATCTTCACCCTCTGCATCTTACACCTCTACTTCTTTCAATTCTATATCGTAAGCACGACCTATGGGCTCACCCTCTATAATGGCACTGTCTACACCTTACACCCCGTCTGCCTTCTTGGCTGAGCCCACGCATCTACCTGTGTACCAATCTGATTGCTCCAACAACTCAGAGGACACTCTTAGCACGCACACCACTATTACTGACATACAGGCCATTAATCCACTTGGCTCTGGGAGCACCGATCTGAGTGCCTTCCACCCAGGGGTTACTCCTAGGAATTCTCCTCTTCTCCGCCTCCAGACATCTAATGTCCCGTCTCCGGCCCTACACTCTGGTCGACCCGTTATCTCCAGCAAGATAAAGGATGTTCATCACACCTCCTACTCCGCTAACCATGATAATCCTATTTCTCTTCCCCCAGTTTCAGGCACTCCCACCGCCAGGTCGCTGGACCTAGCTGCTGGGCCAGCTCCATGCTACCCGGTGATACCTGTTTCTTCCGCCTGTGCTTCTCCTATTGCTTGTTTTAAAACCAACATGCTGGCTACCAACCTCTACCCTGGTTCGGCGAAGCTCCCTCTATGTCAAGACCCAGGCTCGATTCTATGCACAGGAGCAGAACGCCCCAAGTTCCCAATGCCCCACCCGGGTTCTACGGCTCCAGCAAGTACTGCACGGGCGCCAAACAACCCAAAGGGGGGAAAGGGGATGGAACAGAAAAGAGACGGCCACACAGCTGCTAATCTTGCTCTTGCTTCTGTATCTTCCTTCTGTCTTCTTCTGACTAGCGCAAGATCTTGAGACTGTAAAATAAGATGACACTATTAGGCCTATACCTATCTGCTATTCTTCCTACTATACTTAATCTTCTTGCGACCTACCCTGTCTGTGTGTGACCCTTGCCTCTCTTCTGTTAGTTTTCTTTTTTCTTGCTTCAATGTGCTGTAACTAAAGTGTTAAGAGTGTTAATTCTGCGCAGGATTTTCTCTCTTCTCAACTCTATTCTTTATTCACAGGTTCCTCACCTATTTTGTATACAGCTAGGCGTTACAAGGGATTCTGTGTTGGTGAGTATCAATTCTGTCATGCTTCACCCATCTTATATTGAGGAAATAACTATCTTGTTCTTTCTCTGATGTCTTAATTCTTTTGAAATGTTTTTAATAGTTCATGTATTCTTCTCAGTAATTTTCTTTATCGTTACGCTGGTATATTACTCATAGTATGTCTTTCAGTAACTAATTTAAATTACTAGTTGTCCGCTACTCTTTTATGTTTTACACGTAGCTTATGCTGACTCCGCTTTTCGTTAACTCTAGATAACTAGACCTGACACCTCACAGTGTTCTCTCTCAAATACGCGCTTGACTGTTGACAAGACACTTCGACATTTCTCCTAGCGCATGCCTCAAATGCTCCTCACGGAACAGTCTTACCGCATTTCTACGATGACTAGTTTCACACAGGACTTCCTAAGACTCTCCTCCGACGTCCTCCACAGGAATTCTGGAACAGGAAAATCTGTATTCGCGGTGCGCGACGAAATTTCCCTGACTAACTTCGCGACGCACCTTAGCAACCTACTCTTCCTCAGTACTCAGGTGAAGTGCGCCACAGCACGGGCGCTTCACCTGGATCTTCCAGATTGCGAGTGCGCGCTAGAGCACTAACCCGCTGTCCTAATTGGAAACTCCTGACGGCCATCTTAGAATCAGTATTTGTCAGCTTTTTGCACAGGCTCTTGGCCTTCCTGATTCTTCCTCTTGTCTTGACCAATACGGAGTTCACCAACAATGTTTTCTTTAATCGAGGTTTGACAATCCTGACACTCTAGCACCATTTCTTGATGATAGTCTATCCTTGGTTGGGGACAAATCCACGCCCAAGCAAAACTCTAGCCCCCCTTTTAACTGCGGTAAGGGTCCTAATATACCTTGCAGTTCCCAACAAACTTCAGATTCCCACCCTTCATCTCTTAGTGGGGCTGCAGAGGTGTGCCTCAATGGGACTTACCTGGAGGAGAAATTCGCTGATCTCAAGCAGAATCTCCTGATTGTCAAAGAGATCATGCAGTCCTTTCTACAGGTTTCCATAAAGATGGAGAGGATGTGGAATCTACACACTCCTCTTGTGAATGTGCATTACAACACACAAGGAATCTGCGGTGATGAGGATGAAGTATCCTTCTCCCGATCCCCAATTAGTTCCAGGTGGATCTCTAGGCCTATGACTAACCATCACTTCAGACCTCGTAGGTTTCATCCCCAGATGTCGGTAGAAGACATCCGCGCTCTTGTATTCTCACATACCAGTTTGTGGTCCTTCGCCACCTCTAACTCCGTTACTAACATTCCCGCTATTTCCCCGGACCCTGACAGGGAACCCAGGGTTAACTCCAGATTGGTTAATAAGGAAAACCTACTCCAAATAACTACTGCTCATATTGAAGAGATTAACTCTATGCTCCTCAATTGCAGATTGGCTGTGAATCATGCTGCTTACATTTCTGCACTCATCTTAGCCCAAGATTTGGACCTACTGGTTCTCATGGAAACATGGCTCAACGATGCCTCCTCCCCTGTTCTGGACATTTTACAACCGCCTGACTATGTCATTATCCGATGTGATCGGACAGGGAAAATGGGGGGTGGCATTGCCTGCGTTCATCGCTCCAGCCTAAACATAAAGCAATCTCAGAAGGCTCCGCCATCTTCCTGTGCGCTACTAATGACAGAAATTTGGAATAAGGGCAAGATTGTCTGTGTGCTCCACACAATTTACCATCCTCCTTGTGACAGATTGATCTTCATAGAACAAATCATGGGAATCATTAGCTCATGTTCTTATCAACCATACCATATCTTCCTTGGAGACTTTAACCTCCATTGGAATGACACCAATTATCTCTTAGTCAGCTCCTTTAAGGCTTTCCTCGTTGATCTCAACTTCCCTCAGTTCTGTAAGGGACCCACCCACAACAAAGGCGCCACCCATGATCTCATTATTGCTAGAGACAATCTCATTCAAATGAAGGACATCCTACCTTGCGACTGATTGGATCATCATCAAATTGCCTTCCACATACTGGAAAAGCCCACTAGCAGAAAGGGTCACCCTCTTAAAGCACAACAATGGTCTTGCAACATGAGAGACATCAACATCAATGCTCTTACTTCCATCACCGTGAATAGACTTCAGCCTCCCCCTAACATGACTAACCTGGATGATCATTCTGACCATTACATTAGCACTGTGACTAATATCTTTGACACCATTGCGCTGAAACAATTTAAAAGGATTCTTCTCAAACATTCCAAACCTTGGTTCCCTAAATCATGAACGCCACTAAATTAGGCTCTTAGAGAGGTCCTAGAGAAACGAGCCATCCACCACCAGCCTCTATCAACTAAGGAAAATAAGAAGTGCTTACAGTAAAATAAATACGCATTGCTAAATCTGACTATTACAGGGCACAACTGAACGGCGCCAAATACAGACCCAAGATGCTATTTGAAATCAGCAAACAACAAGCAAACCACACGTCCAATCCAAACCTGTCTTCCATGACTCCACTTCCTAGCGGAGAGGACTTCACAGTTCACTTCTCTGAAAAAACTAGGACAATGGAACTAAAGCTCCAACCTGTCACTCCCATGACCTCTAATCCTCACCACAACTCCAGAGGAGCTGGTGGGTCCCTCAGCAGTCTCCTTTCTCCTCGGTTGTTCTTAAAAAAATGGCACCTCCTTTACCCTGCCAGATCACACATAATTACTCCACGAGATGACAGCTCTAAAAACGGCCAATCACTTCAATGATCCTTTGCCTGCTAAATTCTTTTAAGATCTCAACTTAGCCATTCTACCTCTCTGTTCACTAATTATTCATGAATCTCTACCGCAGGGGAGCAATCCTCAAAATTGGGCAAGTCACTCCCATCCTTAAGAAGCCCAACTCAGATTTATCTGATCCCAACAACTTCAGACCTATCACAAACATCATGACGTTAGCCAAACATCTCCAGAAATGTGTCCACAAGCAACTCTGCAGCCATGTAGAGAAATTTCACTTACTGGACCTCTATCAATCCGGTTTCAGAGCAGGGCATAGTACTGAAACTGCACTAACGCACATTGTAGATGACACTGAAATTCCTGGATCATAATGTCCCTTATCTTCTGATCCTTCTGGACCTGTCTTCTGCTTTTGACACCATCAAACATGAAAGCTTGATTAATCTTCTACAACGTAGGATGGGTTTAGTGGGACCTGTCCTAAAGTGGTTTACCTCTTTCTTACTCAACCGCACTCAAGGGATTAAACTCAACCAGGCCCTTGCTTCCAGTACCTAGGTCAGGATTGGAGTTTCGCAAGGATCCGCACTCTCGCCCATGCTCTTCAACCTTTTTATGGAACCTCTCACTGTCAATCTGAACCAGTCTCACATTTAATACCACATGCATGTGGATGACACGCAACTTTACTTGAAGATCTCCTCTCTAGATGACATTAAAACTTTAAATGAGGCTCTTTCACAAACTCAGGCAACAACAGAGTAGACTCTACCCTTACAATGTAGTGATGTACAGTGTATCATACATAAAATAGACAGAGAATGACACCCAAATCAGATTGAGGTAATATGGCATACAAACACTTAGGAACACCAAACTCAATAATACAAATCTATTTTTATTTCATTTGTTAATATCACTTTTTGTAATATATAAATAAATAGAATTTGTTGATTTTTTATACAAAAATGATCACAATAAACGATACACAAAGTACTTTATAACATAATATAAATAAATGAAGATGTTAAACAAACACAATAAATATCTGAATTTTATACAAAAAGGAATATACCACAAAGAAGAATACAAAGACAGGTTCCCAAACAGGGGAGGAAGATGAAGGAATGTTTTTTGATCAGAACTACATACACTCAGATTCAAACAGCTCACATTCATACAACATTACATAATTCATCCAACAAACGACCAAAAGACTCTCGTGGGCCCAACTCAAAGCAGTAACATCGGTAATCCCACGGTATTCTGATGGTTAATCAGGATAAATGTCGAAACACTTATCTAGAGTACATAATCAATGGGAATGGAGAGGGCCTAGCTAAACAAACTCAACAATGGTTAGCCCAGAACCAACTTTTATTGAATACCCTCAAAACTGAATTCTTGTTGATTGCCCTCCACAATCACTCTACACCTACCCTGGACTGGCTAAAGCAACTCGCAGCCCTTAACTGCACCCCTCACGTGGTTGATTCCTCTAAATCGTTAGGCATTACCTTGAACAAATTACTTAATATGCAAGCTCACATCAGTGCCACTATTAGGGGTACCAACTTTCATCTTAACACCCTCAAGAAAATCAAACCTTTCCTTCCGACCGAAGACATACAACCTGCAGTACCACCTCTGGTGATTTCACATCTTGAACATGGTCTGGTGACCCTTGTGGGGCTTCCTAAAGCGAGCTTTGCCCCTCTCAGAGCCACTCTCAATGCATCGGCCAGGCTCATCACAGGCTGACCTTGTGGAGCTTAACTGGCTGTCTATAGAAGCGAGGATTTGTTTTAAAATAGCTTGCCTCATGCATAAAGCCTTGCATTACAATGCTGGCGAACAAGCTCGTTCTTTCTGGCTCGAGTCGGAACTTAAGAAGTACGTCCACACTTCTCTTGAAACCTCCAAAATTCAAGTAGAAAAGTATGTACAAATGTGCTTTCTCCAGCCTTGTACCCAGAATTTTGAACGCTCTTCCTACTGAGATTAGAGCCAATCCTTCCACTGCCTATTTCAAGAGACAGGCCAAATTGTTGTTCCTGAATGACCATTAACTGCATCTTCGTGCTCTCTTTTACATGTCCCCTTGTTGACAGACCTGGCAGTTATCCCAACATAGCGTTCCCATTTATCTTATGTTTGATTGTTAATTGTTATTTTACCCGAGGACCCTCACCCTACAGGTTTTTCAATTATTTTATTATGTTGTGTCAAGTTCACTTTTGCTTGTTTTGCTGAATGTTACAGAAAATATGTTACACCCTAGGAGAAATGGATCTAGTGGGGCCCACTACCAGGCCCCTGTTCTTGATTTTGTACTCCTTGTGGTGTCACTGTGCTGACCTCTATTGTGGAGAGTCTATTCATGCTTTCACTGTGTGTACAGCGCTCTGATACCCGCAAGGGTCATGTTCGCGCTTTATAAAACTTTCTAAATAAAAATTATTTATGGCAAATGTAGAATGGTTTATCACCATGCTTGCCTTGGTATGGTCTTGTACAGTTTTTGAGCGCAGTATGTCCACTCTCATGACTCCATATCTACAGTATGCAACAAAACAGTGTTTCTTGTGCATTGCATTGGAGGTACAGATGCAGCACCTTGGCATAGGCAGCGTTTGGTAGTTAGCGTTAGTCCATGTTAATGGAGCAAAATATCTGATTGTGACATGTAAAAAAAAAAACATTTTTGGATGGTATATGTTGACTGTAGATGTGTGAGTTTGTTTCCATGCACAACCTATGTGGAATACTGCAATTTACTCCTAATAAAAGTGGACTCTACTGATAAGCACAAGTATTAGACCAAATACATGGATAGCATCAGGCGTGGCACTCACACAGTTGGTGCCCACCATCTATGCGATGACACCAAAATCATAGTGGCTGCTAATGATGACCCATCTGTATGTTGTAGTTGGCATGACCAAAATATTTGTGGTTCCAGATGATGTTATAGTTTGTATCTTATACTCTGCTAGATGACTAGTCTGTGTGAAAGACATAAGTTTAATAAATATTGTATGCCAGAAGTGTAGTGTGCATATAGGATAAAAATGCTTACAAGGTGTTAGTGTTGTGAATGTTTATTAATGGACGGAGGAACATTTCTCACAATAAAACATTTTTGGGATGATTTCTGTTAAATATTATTAGGAAAAGATATGGGTCATGATATGATCCCTCCGCCTTGTTGCTGCTGATGAAGTTGCAGGTTCCTTAGGCTCCTCTTCTCCTCTCTATAATCCGCCATTTCTGCTTCCACATTGTCCTCTGGCAAAGGCACATTTGTCCTGACACATAGGTTGTGCAGGATGCAGCATACCAGGATGATCGTAGAGACCATGAGTGGGGAGTATAGTAATCGACCCCCAGATGCATCAAGACAGTGGAACCGTGACTTGAGGACACCAAACATCTGCTCCACAATAGACCTGGTGCGGGCGAGAGCTTGATTGAATGTCATCTGTGCTTGGGTTTGGGGATTCTTCACGGGTGTCATAACCCACAGCATCAGTGCATATGCTTGGTCACCTGAGAGAAAGAAAATAGGTGTTACATTAGTCAACACTCATGATGAGGATGAGAAGTACATTAGTCAACGTTGTGGCCTGTGTCTAGCTTTATACATTCACCTTGTATACGGTCATGTACATGCAATGACAATGTGTCACTTACATACAAGTGATAATTGGTAATGGCAACCATGGAACAATACAGCAAAGTGTGCTGTCCTCTGTGATGCCTCCATTTATTGACATTCATCTAAGTGGCAATGCCATGAAGGTTTTGAGTAGTCACCTATGACAATATTTACTTTGACATTTATTAGACAATTGTTTGACAAGATGTTATTGTATTGAAGTATGTGTACCATGCCTGAAATTAAACCTTTATCTTTACAATTACATGACAAATGAAAGTAGCTGTTGGAGTACCTTCCTTCTGGCACACAGCTTTTCTACATTTTTACAATGTATGCACAGTGAAATAAAAAATAAGACCAATTTGATAGTGACAATGTTTGCCTACACGGTTGAGTGCCTTGTGGTCTGTCGTGTGTTTGAGATGTACTTACCAACAAGTAGGCCATTCCCATAGGCCCCATTCTGGGAAAGCTGATTGATGGCAGATTGCCGGAGGATGTAGGAGTCATGCGCACTGCCAGGGTACTTTGCAAGTACATTTATGAATAAACCCAGATGGTCCACGATTGCCTGCACATTCGTTGAATAGGTGTGCTTCCTGTTGCGGTATACGTGTGCTGTTTCCAAAGGAGGCACAAGTTGTACATGTGTGCAGTTCATTGCCCCCAACACATGTGAGAATCCAGCTATGGCATAAAAACCTTGCTTGTTGTCGGGCGCGCGACTGTTTAGTATGATAACTTATGCATATGGAGTTCTGACATGCTGTTTTCTCCTCCATTCCCCCCTGCCCCCGCTCTTCCCCACCCCCCTTCCTTTCCCTCCTTACCCCCTTCCCCTAGCAAACAGCTTGCTCGCTTTGCTTGGATACATATTTCAGCTCCCGAGCATCAACACACATGATATACTGGAAGGCACAGGACATTGGAGTGCACGCTGAGAATAGCAGTCATAGTTAGGCGGGCCGCTATGATGCGGACGGTGGGTCATAGATGTAGGGCACACAACAGCGCAGAGATTCATTGTAATTGTTCCAGGCAGTGGGGTACACTGTTTAGATTTGTATATCTGTTTTTATTTACTTGCTCATTGTTTTAATCTGTATGCAAAGATAGCATGCTAAGGACCCACAATTGGAGCCTGTAAAAGTTGATGGTGTTGGAAATGTGGAACATCACAAATGTATTAGTTGTTTACACATAGATTCAGTCTGTATGGTGACACACCCTTGTGTAAATGTACTGTATACAGTGAATATAGTAACAATAATAATAAAAACAAAGTTAAACAAAAAAAAAAGCCCTGCTTGTTGTCCTGTTGTTTTGCGCAGTTTTGGGGAAGTAGAGGTACTGTGGCGTGAGGCTTAAGATGACATCCAGCATTGTCGGGAGGAACCTGGAAAAAGATACCTGGGATACTCCTGGCACTTTGGTGGTGGTAGGTTGGAAAGTTCCTGACACCAGTATGTGCAGGACAGCGAGTAGCTTGGCCTGTGAAAAGATGTTGGTGCAGCGCTGAGATGTTGGCTGCAAACTTGATGCAATCTCTTTCAGTAGGCGGAAAATGGACCCTTTCTTGAGCCTGGAATGAGCTATGACCTCCTCTTGCCTGAGGTCAATGAGGGTGATCCTCTGACTGTATGGACGCTCCCTTCTCAGGAGTTGCCTCTGTGGAGCTGGTGTTGGTAGTGGTATCCTTGGTGATCCTAGCTGCAATAGAAGAAGATCTATGGTGTAGTTGAGCTTGCCAATTTGATTTGGGTCTGTTCTACATTTATACAAGTGTATTAGCGTCATTTTTAAGACAAACTATTTCCTAGCAGCAAAAAACTGCTGCTAATGAGACCTAGCGGCAGTTTTATTTTTTTTGCAGCGTTCAAGAAAATCCTTGTACACATGGCATTGTGTGTTTTGCGGGTGTTTTACTGTGGGAATGCCTACCTTGCATATCATTTTCGGTAAGTCCCGTTAGCCAAACTGGCATTGTTTAAAATAGGCGCTAACTATGAAAAAGTGACGCTAGAAGGGTATCGCAAGACTTTGTAAAAATGGCGATAAAAAAAAACTGCCGTAGCGTCAAAAAAATGACACTACGGCAGCGTTAAGTCCTTATAAATAAACGCCTTGGTCTTTAGCCAAGGTCTCTACAACTAATGGAATAGATCCTTATGAAACCAACCTAATATACACAATCCTTTGACTGCCACATATATCTTGTCAACATTTTTCTACCTCTAAATGGCAGAATATCTTCAAAATCCCTAAACATCTTAATTATCCTTCTTTCATATGACACAGGCGCACAATCAGGTGGCTGTATCCCCCTTCCAGGCCAAAGTTCATCAAATAATTTTTGGGGGTGATTGTGGTTATCCTTGCACCTGAATCAACTAACAGCTTCAATGTTTTTTCTCCAATTAGCACCTCAATGTAAGGTTCAACGCAATGAGCATTGTCACCTGTGGGCAAATCATCCTCCTGAATTTTATTAAAACATTTATCAGATATCTCATCTGAACTATTTGAACAACATTGATCATCTTATTATTGTGTTTCTTCTGTCCCTGACACACCTTAGCAAAATGACCAATTTTATCACAATTCCTACACATCACACTCTTGGCAGGACTCCCACTTTCCCCTTTGACATGAGATGAATTACCACACCTAAATCAAAAATTGGTTTGATTAAAGACATTTCTGCTCGATTTGAAAGCATCTTTAGACATTTTGTTATCCGAAGCATTTCTAACTTCTAATGCCTGTACTACATCCACTACATCAGAATTCTTGTTTTATTTTATTTATTTTTAGAGTTTTCTATAGCGTGAACAAGACCCTGAGTAGGGTATCAGAGCGCTTTACAAAGCAGAGTAGTATGCAATACAGATCAGAGTAAGTATAAAAAGATTTTGGCAAGGTTCGACAGATAACGAAGCAATAATAGAGATGGAATGTTCGGTGCAGTGGGAACAAGTTCAAGTACGAGCTAATCATAGAAGCGAGGGTGTCAAACATGGGAAGAATAGACTGAGAGAATAGACTATGAGGATTGTTAAGGAATTAAGGGAGGAATTTGCTCATCAGGAATGATTTGGCTTCCCTTTTGAATAAAGGTGTTGAGGAGCAGCTCCGGTGAAGGCTCTTTCAAAAGTTTTCTTCTTGCTGAAGTGTGAAGGTTTCAGGAGTAGATTGTCGGAGCTCCTGGAGTGTCTGATTCCTCCAGATATAGTACATTTCTGCGATAGGTATTGGGGGGTATTGTGGTGTAACGCTTTATGAGTGCTGCTGGCCATTTTTAGGTGAATTCTAGCTTCGTAGGGTAGCCAGCTGAGCGCCGTCAGTTGAGGCGAGATATGGTCAAATTTCTTAGATCCTGTTAGGAGTCTTGCTGCTGCGTTGAGACAGGCTTTTCAAGGGGCTGTTGAGATTTTGGGAAGCCCAGAGAGGGTGGTACATCCGTACTCCTACCTCAATATAACTAAAGCCTGAACTGCAGTTTTGAGGTCTAGGTTCTCAATAACTGGTTTCATTTTTCTGAGATAGCTGACGTGACAGTGGACATTTTTAGCTAACAGGTTGATGTGTGTTTACATATTAAGATTTTTATCCAGTGTGATTCCAAGCGATTTGGTGGAGTCTACCAGAATCGGAGTGCAATTTAGAGCAATGATCAACTTGGTCCATTCCTTTATCACTGGAGAGTTTTTTGGAGGGGAGATTAAAAGAAATTAAGTTTTTTGTGAGTTTAGCTTGAGGAAGTTGGTCGTTAGCCAGTGGGCGGTCTTTTCAGGAGCTTGATTCATCATCTTGATCTCTTCAATGGAAGTGACCTTGATGTAAAGTTGAGTGTCCTCCGCGTACATGTGGAAGGAGATATTCGCCTGCTGTTGTGGTTCGGTTAGTGGTTCAACATAGAGGTTAAGTAGTGCGGGGATAAGGTTGAGCATTGTGGTACTCCTAATAGGTCAGGGGAAGAGGGAGAGAGATTTGTATTAACCATGAACCATGAACGTTTGCATTCTGTTTTCCAGAAAGGATTTGAACCATTGAAGTCCCATCCTGATTTCCAGTCTTTTTAGAATTTTGTTGTGATTGACAGTGTCGAAAGCTGATGAGAGGTCGAGCAGGACTAGTGGACAGGTTTCATTACGGTCGACAGCGAGTAGGGCGTCGTCGACAATATGAAGAATTGCTGTTTCTGTGCTATGACCGGGTCTGAAACCCGATTGGCAGTCGTTCAATAGTTTGAAATCTGTGATGTGTTGGTTTAATTGTTGCTGAACACATTTTCCAAGATCTTGGCTAGCATGGGAATGTTGGTTATAGGTCGGAAGTTATTAGGGTCGGAAGGGTTTTCGGTAGGTTTGTTAGGATAGGGGTGACTTGACCTATTTTTAGGCAATCCGGGATGTGACCTTGCAAGAGCGAAGCATTGATGATTTTGGTCCATAGAGGGGAGATGATATAGTAGATGTGGGGTAGGCAGTTTGAAGGGAGAGGGTCATTGAAATGGTTATTGGGTTTGATGGTTGCTAAGGTTTTGGAGATATCGCTTACATCGTAAAGTTTGAAGGTAGACCAGTGAGAGTTATTTTTAGGCAAAGGAAGATCAAGTTGGATAGGATTTTCGACTTGTGTGTTCATTAGGGTAGCTGAGTTGATTGCTGCTGTCTTGAGCTCGTGTTGGAGGGAGATTGTTTTAGCTGTGAAGAATGAAGAGAAATCTTCACTACTTAGCTGCGATTTCAAGTTCATGAGTGTGGTTTTGGCCAATTTGTTTGATTGTTGTTTTAGCATTTTGAAGAGTTTCTCTGTTCTATTTTTGGCATTGTCTAGTTACGATCTGAAGAAGTCTTTTTTTGATTGTAGAATACTTTTGTTATTGGAGTTTCTAAATTTTCTTAGGAGTTTGAGTTGGAGGGAGGAGGGATGTTGTCTCCATTTCCATTCATTTAGTCTCAGTTTACGTCACTCTTCGTTCAGGGCTCCGTTGAATCATGGGTTTTGGTCTTGGACAGGTATTCTTTTGAGTTTTGGTGGGGATACTTGCTCAAATAGTTTGGTCATTGTGGAGTTGTAGTGATCAGTGAGGTTACTGACGTCTGACATGTTATTGAGAGACGTGAGTTCTTTCTCACAGTGGTAAGCTAGATGGTTCCAGTTGAGGTTTTTCATGTCTCTTATCCAGTGTCTGGGATTGGTTTGCTGCAAGTAAGTTTTCTTTTTAGCGGAGGGAAGTTGGAAGGTGATAATGTGATGGTCTGACCAGTCACAGGGGGTGATCGAGATAGATTCAACCATTTTTTCTTTGGCGATGACCCTGTTAAGTGTAGCACCTTTGGAATGGGTGGGCTTTGAGACAGCTTGGATCAGGGAGTGGTCTGCTAGGAAGATTTTGATAGCGTTGACCTGCTTGTCTAAGAGTCTTCCCTGTGGAGAGTGAAGTCGCCAAGGAATATGTAATTGGAGCGAGGGGTTGAGTTAGTTGTAATGATTTCCATAAGTTGGTCTGTGAATACAGCGTTCTTACCTGGGGATGGTAAAGTATATGTAGTTTGTATGGGAAGTTATCAGGAGATTTTATGGCGATCCCGAGGTATTCACACAAATCTAGGGGTTTGGAGTGAAACTTCGAGATAGCAATGCCAGATCGATGTATGCAGGCGATGCCTCCGCCCTTTCTTTTTGTGAGGTCAGTCTAGTCTAATAATGTTGTAGTTTGCGGGTACTAGAAGGTCTAGGCATGGGGAGGATGATTCCGTGAGCCAAGTTTCCGTGAGGATGGTTACGTGCACTTTCAGGTACAGAATGAGGTGGGCGATGTCGGAGGCATGTTTTAAGGCTGAGCGACAGTTTAATAAGAGGCAGGAGATCTGGTTTGATGCATTTTTGAAAGAAAGGTCTAGAGTTTCAGCGGATGGGGTTATTCTTTGAAGGTTATTAGGGTTTATCTTTCTGTAATTCGGTTGGGATGTTCTGTTTGGGTTGATGGGGACTGGGTGAATATAGAATTCTTCCTCATAGGTGAGGAGACAAGTGGTAGGTTCGTAGAGTAGTAGTAAGGTTTGGATTTCCGAGTCTGTTAAGTAGTTGAGGGGTTTGTGTGTACGGAATTGTCAGTTAGATAGAGGCAGAGGAATAGTGTTTATCTCGTTGTTGGCTGCGGCTCGTGAGTTTTGAAAGTGGTTGAATTTAGAGAGAGAATTTTCTGCGAGTGATAGGATGTTTCTAATTTCTAAGATAATGTTTTGTAGGTTCCGGAAAGTGATGTTAGTGCGGGTTCTGAGTGTGTCTAGTTCATATTGGTATGGAGGAGGAGGCAGGGGTGGTGCGCAAAGAGCGTTGGAGATAGGATTGCTGTGGGGTTCGATGGCTGTGATTGCAGTGTGGGAGGTTTGAGTGGTTGGGAATGTGGTAGTCGTATGTGGATAGGGTATGCACGGGTTAGGGCCTTTTTTACGATTCGCTACGGTGGCCTTGTCGCTGTGAATTTTGCCGGAGGTCGGAGAAGGGTTGAGGTGGGGTGAGTGGGTTATGGAGATGGGCTGGTGGAGGTATGCGGAAATGATTAGGGTCGTAGATTAGGTTTTAGGGGAAGAGTGTGGTTGTTGATTCTTGTGATGGTTCGAGGTAAGGGTGTCTGTGGGTTGAGTTCTAAGGGAGGTAGTTGTTGTTGCTTCTTTCGAGGGTTCTAGGTAAAGGTGTCGGTCTCTAAGATGCCGGAGAGCTAGAGATAGCGTAAGTAATTTGGTCCAGGTGGACAATGGGTGGAGTGTCGGTGTGGATTTTGAGTGTGGAAAAGTATTTGTCAAATTGTTCTAGGTCCTTATTGGATGCTTGGATAGGAACAGTGCCATTTTTGTAAGAGGTTATGCTTAGGGTGGCTCTAAGGTTTTGTGAGGGTGCTGTTGTAATCCTGGTTCCATAGGAAATATTTTTCTTGTCATGGATGATTACTAGCTTGGAGAAGGAAGTTCGCCATTTAGCCATTTTTCTGGTGAAAAATATAAGGTCATTGATTATTATACCTATTCCTTGACCCCTTGAAGAAGGGGTCAAGGAATAGAGTTTCGGGGGTTTTTCTAAGGAGGTTGTGTTTGAAAGTTTGGACACATTTTTAGATAGATTGGGGGGGTATAGAATAGAGTAGGCGTTGCTTCCTGCAGGCTTCATAGATGGTCCAGCAATGATGGGGTTTTCCTTGTTCTGGGTGGAGGGACCGGTTCGCACTCCTTTTGAAGAAGAGCTGGAAATATGTATTTAAAATGGAGAGGTATGGGAACAAAGCAGGCTAGTCTAGGAGAGAATGTATTTTAGAGGGAATTAGAGGAGAAGAGGAAAGCTGCATAGACTATCTGGATGGTCTAAGTATGGCAAATACGTTACAAGATGGCTGTCTGTTTTGCAGGTTGCAACCGAGGATTGTAGGTCTTTATAGACTCAGGGGAGTAGTCCTCTGTTTCTTTTTGCTGCTCTTAGCACGTAGCAACTCATGGTTGGCAGTCCTTTTTCCCTTTTCTGCGTCTGACAGTCCTCTTTCCCTTCTTTTCCTCTTTAATTGAGTTCCAGTGAAGAAACGTTTCCTAAGCTAGTGCCTGAATTCGGCCATTTTGGTCCTGGACCAGACTAGACAAACAAAGAGAATAAAAATAAGGATAAAACAAAACAATATACCAAAAATGAAGAATGGGCCATGCGAGCGAAAGTACAACAAGCCAGATTAGGAACTGTGCTCACCCGGTTCCACTGGCCGTGCCTCGTGGTCCTATCATGTCTAATTATTTAACTGAAATCTGTGGTGTCTCAATACTTTTTGCAATTCAAAGCATCTCCTCTAATAAAGGGTTCCCTAAAGACAACAGTTTTTGCTGAATAGTTAGTATAATGATCAATAAATTGGTTTCAAACTAATTGGTATGTGAAATTCTCACATTGATACTTAGCAATGAGGTTTCTCAGTGCATAAACATAAGTATCTACGTTTTCCCCATTAAGGTATTTCCTCATAAAAAATTATGATGTATCACCACAAACTGGGTGGAATATCAAATCTCTTTTCAAGCTTCTTTACTGTTTCGATGTATCCATAAGAGACCTCTCCATCTACAAGTTCAGCATCAGGGAAGTGTTTGAATACAGATCGGCCTTCAGACCCAAGAGAGCGTAGTAATAAACAATGTTTCATTTCCGCCCTGAATCTGGATGCTCTTAGAGCTCCGAAGTAAGTTTGATAAGTATCATACAAATTCCTCCATTATATCAGAGGTTCTCCTGGAGATTACAAGAACCGTGGAGGTGGATTGACTGATTACATAGTGAAATAATAATAAAAAGAATAATGAGTAATGATCAAGAATAAGTTAAAACATTGACACTAAAAAAACACAAGTTATGATACATGGTATTCTGACAGGAGAAGGCTGCAATAAACATAGAAGTGCGTGCCACTGATGGGGAATTATATGTTAAGCAGTACGCAAATGTTAGCCATTTAATTCCATGTGCGTGTTTCAATGCTGGACCTCAGAACTGAAGTATGTGAATCCCACTGCGACCCCAAATTAGGAAAAGTATGTATGACTGAAAACCAGGTTAGCTCCCAGTGGTGGCTCCTCCGCAATGCCAGAGGAGAGTCTCCCCACTGCCTGGCTCAGAGCCAGCAAATGTAAATTAAAACAATGTTGTTGCATCGCTTTAATTTACATTTGCCGGCTCTTAGCCAGCAGTGTTGGGAGGGGGCCAAGGCATGGGAGGGGCTAGGAGGAGTACTACGTGCACTCCACTCCCTTAGTGCGCATATGTGTTTTGGCCGGCCATCTCACGCTGACCAAAAAGCACATGTGCATTTAGGTTTTCTCCAGCCCAGCTGCATTGAGCAGCCGGGCTGGAGAAACCCCACAGACTCCCTGGTCTGAGCAGAGCATCTTTCCTGCCTGCTCAGACAAATCCCCGCGCTGCACTGGAGTGCTGGGATTGGGCAGGAAGTCTGTCCCAGGGGCTATTGAGACCAGCAGGCAGGAAGAGGAGAGGCGGCATGACAAGACGCGGCACTGGAGCGGCCGGCGGAAAAAGGTACGTTTTTTCTTTCATATATATATATTGTATTCCCCCGCGTGACCCTCCATTTGCCCCACCATCTTCCGTTTATGATGGCTGCCGCTGTTAGCTCCCCTAGTGGAAGACAGCAAACACCACCCTCAGTATTATTACACAAATTGATTTCAAATTATTAAAACAATTGCGATCAGATAGCCACTCTGAGGTTTCCTTGGATCCTGCTGTCTGTGGGTTTGTATAGCAGCTCGTCATAAAAACGAATTCGAGGCCAGATGTACGACCCTTCCAATTTGCGAGTCGCAAATTGTGGCGTTTTGCGACTCGCAAATTGGAATCTACAACAGTGTCTCAGACACTGTTTTCGATTCCTAATGGGGTCGCAAATTGCCTGCATTATTAAAATTCATGAGGCAGTTGTAATTTCCGACCCCATTGGGAATGGCTAGCACTCCCAAGGATGGTGGCTTGCTGGAGTCAGCAGACCACCCTGTCTGTGACTGCATTTTAAATAAGCAGTTTAAAAAAAGGAAAACGGGCTGCATTTAAAAAAGCAGAATGAAACGTTACTCTTTCATTTTTTATGAGTAGGCAGTGGTCCATGGGTCCCCTACCTGCTCTTTAAAAGAAAATGTCAATGGCAGTTACAAAGGGGAGGGGGTCCCCTGGGGACCCCTTCCTGTTTGCGTGTGGCTTACCACCCATTTGAAATGGGTGGTAAACTGAAGTGTTTTGCGGCCGCAATGACGGCTGCAAAAAAACAATCTCACATTGAAGAGTGAGTAGATATTAGGAAGGAATGCTCTTGGCACGCCCCTTCCTAATAGCGAGACGCAAACACTATTTTGCAAGTCGGTAATAGTTAACTGACTATAAATAGGGAAGATCTATTTTGCAATCGCAAATGGGCCGATTTCCCGTTTGTGACCACAAAAAACAGTCGTACTTCTGCCCCGTGGTGTTTTCCAGGATGACATGCAGGCAGACCACTTGGTAAGTGGTTTACGAAAATCTTAATACAGAGCTGCCACAGGAAGCACACAATGGTCTCTCTTTTCGACAATCAAGCACAAATATCCAATTTCAAATCACAACATTCCAAGCCCTGACATCATTATGAGTGGCCAGCGGCAACCAAATGTAACTATAGAATATTGCACATTGGGAAAGGGAGGCTTCTAACAGAGAAGAACATGCTGCTTACCCAGTTTGGTGATGGCTCAGAGGGGATAAGGAGGGGAGTTATTTTCCAGAATAGAAACAGCAATTTGTATGTGTTACACGCAGGGACCTGGTAAAGAGTATGGCACGTGCAGGTGCAGCATGGCTTGTCTGTGATGCCCCTCTGATGCACCACCCGCAGCCCCGCAGTAGATCTGTTTCACAAAACCCAGGACCTGTCTGCACATGTTCAGGACCTAATTGGGTGAGCTGATATTGCCAAGGGATCAAACTATCAGATATCCTGAGGCCAAACATAAAAATGAAAATTCAGATCAACAAAGATAGATTTCCTAGGCATGGATTTTCTTCACTCACTGCCCCTGCACCTGCTTCCCTGCAGGATAAAGGAGCCAAGGGTAGTTATGAGGAACCATTTTATTGCATTACGTTTTGTGTGAGTCCCACATGCATGTAATCTGCAAGGTATAGCTGTCAATGATGGGAATTGACCACTGACGCTTTACTAGATACAACATTCTGAGATGCCTCTGAAACCATATTACAGCAGCCCACAGCATGTCTGCCTTGATACCTTGCATATAGTACACATTGCAGGACAATGCTCTGGTCCATCACATAACATACGCTTAGTACTACACACAAAATGCATGCTGCTCTTTTTCCCTGGTATAGCATGTAGTCACACATTGTCACGTCCTCAATTGCATACAGGTAGACAGGGGTTCAGGTGTGCAATTGTGTTTTGCTGTCATCGGTGTTTATAGCCATTGCTGATGCATATGCATGTCTCCGTTAAGCAGTCTGCAAAGTATCTGTTTTGTTATCCCAATATTTTAAAGATCACACCTGGGGATGTATTATTGAAAAGGTGCATCTTCAAACAGGTGCACTGGGTGCAAACAGGGACAGTGCGCCAGATTATAAAGCATGCAGCCAGGCAGCAGCAAACTTGTGCTCCCCAGAGCAGCGCATTCGGTAAAATACAGAGATTCTGCTTCAAAGCCGTTCTCTGTTTTACAGTGCCGGCATCAGCGCGCCTGCACTGCGAAGAGGGGAGAGAGATCCTCTTGCGAGTGAGTGACAGCACCCGCCGGCAGGGGATGTCTGGAGTGGTTCATGGGACCCAGGTTCTCCCCACTAGACGGCTGCCTTCAGGAGATGCACTGACAGTGCGCCACCTTTTTGAGTTGATCTGGGAGTGTCCCTCCTAAGGGGCATGTTTGCGTCTGTGCCCGCAGCTAAAATAGGCCGCAGGCACAGAGGCAAAGAGACTCCCTCATGGGCATGGAGTAATCCCCCCATGCACATGAGGGACCACCCTCTCATGATAGCGCTGGCACTACATGTGCAACAGCGCTATCATGATTACCGAAGGGGGAACAAGCGTTGGCCTGGAGGTGCAGAATGCGGGCACACATGCCCATTGTGCCCCTGAGGTACTAAGGAATCCGATGCCTTTCTGGAGAAAAAGAAACATGCAGGTATTCCTTGCCCCTCCCACCGAGTTATGCTCTGGTGCAGTGGCATTGTAAGGAGTACGACAAACCTACATAATAATAATTCATTACATCTATTTGATATAGATGCACCCCACTCAAAATCCCATAATTAGTAAACACAGACAAATACTAAATTGCAAAGGTAACCAAGTCACAATTTGCAATTCTTTATGTATCATCAGACACTTTGTCAATTGGTGATGCCTGAAGATCAGGAAGTGTTTGATGACATCACAATGAGGAAGCAATTATCACACGCTATTCGAAGGCCTCCTTTGTGCCATCGTGTCCAGAGAGGAGTCATATAAGGATGGCAGGACAAGAAAATTAACATTTAGTGAGAAAGATCTGGAGGTCGTCACAGAGGAATGTGTGGCACACAATAATGATCTTTTTGGCAAAAGCTTATTTAATGTTTCTGACTCCCAGAAAACGAAGATTTGGAAGGGAATGCAGGAAATAAAAATTCTGTTTGTTTTTACATAGCGTATCAGTGAAGAGATCAGAAAATGCTGGTCTGATCTGTGTTCGCGGTCAAACAAGACGGTTGCAAATTGTCTGTATGAGGCACGTAGAACAGGCAGGGTTCCATCGAGACAGCCATCATCAACTCCTCTTAAGGACCTCATAGACTCAACTTTGCAGCCAGAGAGTATTGCGGGACAACAGACATCGACACATGCAAACCACCCACTACATCTAAAAGTACGTTTTAAAATATCAATGGTAATTTTTAAGTATGTATTAAGAATAGAGTTACATATTAAAATGATTCGCATTTTGCAAACCACTTGACAAAAATGATTATTTTTGTCTTCCTGGTGCAATATGGGAGATGTAGTTCATACATTTTAATGGATTGTCCCACTCGATTCAGCTTTATATGAGAAACAAATAGACTTTAATACATGGCTAAGAAAATTCTTTAAAGGGGTAGGTGGAATTAAATTTTTGTTTTTAATATAAAGTATTTGAATTACAATAAAAATTGATTTAAAGCTCAGCATGTGGTATGCATATGTATACATCACAGATGTTCCAACACAGCGAGAAGAAGAGGATTCTTAAGACAATCTGTCAGGCACGGAGGAAGCCACAGAAGCAAGAGCCACACCAACACCACCTGTGCCATCTCAACACCGACCAGCAGTTTCTCCACTGCCAGAAGCATTAATGTTATTTTTTTTTTGTCCTCAACATTGTTTTTGATAGTTAGTTTAAAAAAGAATTGTTGGGAAAAATACATACTGAAAAACACTTTGTTGTGTTTTTTTGGTAATATAAAAAACTTAAACCATTCATTCTGAACTGTAATAAAAGTTACATTTTGATTTATGGCAGTGCAACAATGTTCACTTGTATTTCCTTTTACATTTTTGCATTTTTTGTTTACCTTTAAAGTAATGTGTTGTGATGTTGAGATGAGGTGCTCTGCCTCCACCAGCACGAGAGGCATCTTGGGGTAGCTGGGGTAGAATCCTCATCCTCAGAATCTGAATCTAAATCAATTGGTACACTTATTGGTAGGTTATGCACACTGCATAAGTGGCTATTATTTTGCAACATATGACTGGACTATACTGCAGTGCTCCCCTACTTTTAGGAACACACTTGATTTTTACATTCAGTTTCCCAAAAGTCCATTAAACTACTGAACATGTGCGCTTGTGCACTTGATTGTATCTGTACTCACTTATGGTGGCAGGATTTTGATATAGGTTCATTATCAATCGCATTAAGGAATAAGCACTGTCACCTAAAATCCCATTGTGTCTGAACATCTAAGAGTTGTGTCTGGTGCCATGAAAATGGGCTAAAAGGTCTGTTGTTACACAGGAGGCATCACACACATAAGAACTCATTTGCAGATGGCGGGCATATTTCAATATGAGTTCCATCAACACAACGTACAATATTGGGGAAATGTGTAATATGATTAAAAAAGGTTCTCTGTTGTAAGTCACGTTGTGATCTAGGAAAAACAATAAGTGATTAATCTTTAACAACATAACATTAAAAATTCAATGACAAAAACGAGATAAGGTACTTTGTGAAACTCCCCGTTCAACTGCAGTTACTCCCTGATAACTCCCTGAAGTCAAAAGGTGTAGGGAACAGAATACTTGGACATGCTATGAGATTGCAGTACTTCTCTCTGTTGGTCGTAGAAGTGTTTGTAAATCATCAATTATATCTTAAATGACTGGAGTACTAAGCCCATATTGATCATATATCTCCTCCTCTGTCTGTTAATAAAGGGTTATCCGAATCCTAAAAGTCATTGTAGGAGAGTAGGGTCTGCTATCCTATGGTCACCCCAAATTTTTGCTTTTTGCTTCACTGGTTTTTGACATATTGAGGCTGTGGGCCTGCTAATCAGACCCCCAGCCTGCTGTTCTCTCTAACTAAATTGACACTATGCACCCTAGGTGCATAACCAATTGGAATTGGATCACCCTGTGAGCCCCTGTACCAGTGTACACTAGGTACCCAGGGCATTGGTGTATCTAAGGCCTACCAGGGGCTGCAGCATGTATTATGCCACCCCTGGCCTGGCCTAACAAATTTGACACAACTGGCTGATCACTCAGCTGGGGTAAGTTGGTGTAACCACCTCTTACTTAGGTGTAGTATACCTATACCTAACCTTAAATGGGACACATGTTAACCTATAAGTCACTCCTATGGCAGGCATTGACAATCCTGAAGGCAGAGTGCTTGGTTCCATGTGAGATGGTGCTCTGGCATGAGCTGAGCCTGTCTGCAGTGGTCGGAACAACTTCCTTCTACCGTTTCCAGATATCGTCATACCATATACTCTTAAGTGCATTATGAACCTCGCGGTTAAATGCTATCTTTGGTTTGGCTTTATCAAAACATGTCGAGTAAGGTGTCATACGAACTGGAATACTAACCCCTCGCCAATTCTGATGACGGGGTTAGCATTCCACCCTTCTAGAGGGACACGACATGTACAGTACCTGAAACCCGGGTAAAATCAGACATAGCCTCAGCTCCACAAAATGGATGCTGCCACCACAGACACAAGTCTGCCCTCCTGCTGCTGGGAGTCCTTCCAGCTTGGGAGACGTGGACAAAGGGTTTCCTGCCAGGGGAGGTGCGAGCACAACCCCAGACAGGATTTTGTGTATTGGTCAGGTAGGGCTTGAAAGGAATCAGACATGCCTGAGGCTCACAAGGAGCCTCGGTGCATATGCCAGTTCAAACCGGTCCTGGGGCACACCAGCCCCGGACCTGGGGCGAGCTGGACAAAGGATTGGGGGTGTAACCACCCCCCTTCCTGGTCCCACCCTTAGGGAGGGACCTAGCAGGTAGTCCGGCCCCTAGAATCCGCTTAAAGGTAGGAGCTGTGTCCTAAGACTTCAGACATCCTGGAATCAACTTAACCACAAGAAGAAGACGGGAACTTCGACGCTCTGCTGCACAGAGGACAGAAGGAAATCTCCCCTATGCTCAGGGAGTGACCATCTTGCTAACGCAAGCACCAACCAGCTATTCGACGTCTGGTTTGCCGCCGCCTCCCGCCGGAGCCCGAGCCCAGAGCCCGACAAGACCTGAACCTCCAGACCTCTCACAGCCCGATCCACAGTCCCTGCAAAGAAGGAACCCGTGGAGGCACCGAGACACGTGGAGCCAGCCATCTTGAAAGACCAATGACAAGCTACAAGCGCAACGACAGAGGCTCCCTCCAAGTTGTGCTTTGGGTCCTGAGAAGCCCAACCACCGAGCAGCATCTGCACCAAAGGTGAGCCCTCCAGCATCTCCACGATCTGTGTGGGGCCCCTCTGCACTTTGCATCTCGACGTGCCTGCCCAGTCCCTGGCCCGCCGGCTAGTGGCCATTTTGGCGACCTAATTTGAAATCAACGACGCTGGTCTGGTTGCTCCAGACTGGCCCTAGCTGCTCTCCAAAAGAGCAGCCCCTCTGACCTTTCTGGTCAGAACAATCAGCTTACTTCTCCTTCCACGACTCCTGCCTTTGCCAAGACTTGTTTGCCTCTTTCGAGTCGCCGACACCGCCGACAGTGAGAGCCTGCGTGGGACAGCTCGTGAACCGACTCCTGGACGTCGTCGACCTTCAGGGACCACGTGGCTGCGGAGACAAGCTACACCTCATCACCTGTTTGCACCCGACATCACCTGGTACCTACCTGGTGTCACGCCGGTCACTGGCTAGTGACTGTGAACACTGTCCCCTCTGCTTTCAGGTCTTCTACAACTCCGATCCACTCTTGGATCCACCGCATCTCTTCTGGACCGACCGCCTGCAGCATCTTTGTCATCAGGCTCCATTGAATCGATAGAAGAAACCCGACGCACTTCGAGACCTATGCACCCGCTTCCTGTGGGTGAGGTAAAGCTGGCACTCCGGTGCCCAAGTGTAGAGAAACATCTCTAGTGTCTGTGTTTTGAATCTTAAGATCGTAGTCCATCCAGAAGACCCTTTCTGCAGTAACTTTTAAACTTTTACGCACCCATTGAAAACCTATGGGAGCACGCGTGTAACTTTCCTCACTGCACACGCGACCCGTGGACCTCCTGGTCACTAACTGAAGTTAGCTCCTTGTAGGCCCAGCTATTCTAGAGGCCCTAGGCCTTTTCCCTTTCCTGTTCGTGGTACTTATACCACTATTTTAGTATATGGTTTGAGTGGCCACCAGGGCCCATCCATATAAAGTGCAACTTCTGTATATTATAACGTTGTCTTGTTTAACGATTTGTGCTCCTGTGCTCATAAAGAGTCTAGGGGATACTTTGAGAAATAAATACATATATATTTTGAATATATATCTGTGTGGTGTCCTTTCATTGGTATAAAGGGGGGTTACATTTGGTAAAACAGCCTGCTTAACACGCTTTAACGAGTTTAGCCTCAAAGACTGCTTAGCCTACGCTACCACTAGGGCAGCTAGTCCGAAAAGGTTGACTTACAACCACACCATAAGGGTTGCTTGGCATGGTACAAGGTGGTCACTTTAACTAGTGAACAGCATATACCAGGCCAACTTCTCACATTGGTGAGCAGTGGTTGGATTTGAGCTTGCTGTGTTTTACCTCTGTAATCTCTTTGTTACCAATTGAAAGATCATACAGGTACCTTTAGGTACATATAAAACAAGATAGATATAGTTAAGTTCTACTGAACTTAGTTGTTGTAGAGCAAAGGGAGTAGCACACCCTGACTACAACTACTAGATAGGTTTAGTAGGAAAACCCAAGTGTAGGTAGATTGCAACACATCCACCCACACTTAAGAGCAATGGCTGGGGCAGAGGGGTCCAATGTACCCATCTCTGTTGAGAGTGACCCCCAGAGGGCACCATCCATCTTTGCTATCCTAAACCAAAATGAGCTCAGGCAGTTGGCAAATATCAGGGGCCTTAAACAGCCCAAGAACCCTACCTCTGCTGAACTCAGAGAGCTTTTACAAGCTGATGAAGATCAGAAAGCTCTCAAGAAAGCCTCCCAGTTAGGCCCCTTAGGGACTGGAACAGGAGGCCCCCCTTCTGAAGATACTACTGAGGTACCCCTTTCCAATAGTCACCCCTTAGATGAGAATCATACTACAGAGGATGAAAGTGATAAGGGTACTGATACAGAAGGTAGTGGGGATGAAGGGAGAACTAGCCCAGTGCCAAGTGTTATACGTGGCCCAGCTAACTTAAGGCTACTGGGGACTGACAATGGGATCATCCCATTGGATCTCCCTAGTGGACTTAACCAGGGGTTTGGGAGGCAAAGGAATCACTCAGGTCAATCTAATGCTTCTCATGCCTCTAGAGGCTCTCAAGGTCACTCCAGAAGAAGGATGACCACCCCTCAGAGGAGGGAACATGAGGCCAGAATGCAGGAAGCTCAGCTAAGGATCAGGAGACAGGAGCTAGAAGTAGCCCTGATGGAAGAGAAACTGAACAAGGCTAGGCAACCTAGAGAGAGTGGGTCTATACCCACTGGTGGCAGCATTGTCCCTAAGGACAAAGATAGGGTCTTTGACAATAGGAACCTGTCCAAGGTTGTGCCCCCCTACAAAAGTGGGGATGATATCCACAAGTGGATGACTGCTCTTGAGAGAGCCTGCAAAGTGCAGCAGGTTCCTGAAGACCAGTGGGCAGCAATATTATGGCTCTCCTTTGAAGGAAGAGGCAGAGATAGACTCCTCACTGTTAGAGAGGAGGATGTCAGAAACTACAGAGCCCTGAAGAGTGTCCTAGTTGATGGGTTAGGCTTAACCACTGAACAGTACAGGTTAATGTTCAGAGACACCCAGAAGACACAGACTCAGGACTGGTCTGAATACATTGAATGTGCCACTAAGGTTTTGGAGGGTTGGTTGCTGGGAAGTAAGGTGTCTGATTATACAGGATTGTACAATTTGATGATGAGAGAACAGATTTTAAATAACTGTCAGAACCAGCAACTGCATCAACACTTGGTTGACTCAGATCTGACCTCTCCCCAAGAATTGGGAAAGAAGGCAGACAAATGGGTCAGAACCAGGGTTAAGCAAAAGAACCAGAACCAGGGCCAAGGGGGTGATCAGAAGAAAACAGACCAAAAGGGTGGAGATCAGAAATCTAAAGACCAGAAGTCTTCAACAGGGCCCCAAACTAGTACTAACGAGGGTGGGTCCCAGCCTAAAGGGAAAAAGAAAGAAGGTCCAAAGAAACCCTGGTGCAAATCTTGCAAGAATACAACTCACTGGACTAGTGATTGTAAGAAGGGTGGAGCCCCCAACACTGTTGCCCCTAAGGCACCTGCTCCCAGTACTACTGTTAGCAGTGTTGGTCCCCAGACAAAGGGTGTAGTGGGAATCACTATGGGAACTGAAGGAGATTCTGACTTAGACAGAACCCTGACACAGGCAGTCTTGATCTGTGATGGGGACATGGATTTGTCCCTGGCTGTGAGTCCCAGTAACCTGGGCAAGTACAGCCAGACTCCTTTAATAAATGAAAAAGTGGCTCAAGCCTACAGGGACACATGTGCCAGTGTCACTATGGTGATACCAGGCTTTGTGGATCCTGGACAGTACATACCAGGTGAGAATTACCTGGTGACCAATGCCAGCAATGCCACTACTTCACATAGTGTGGCAGTTGTTAACTTCTCATGGGGAGGGGTAACTGGCCTCAAAAGGGTTGTGGTTAGTGCAGACCTCCCAGTAGAATGTTTGTTGGGCAATGACCTAGAGAGTTCTCTATGGTCAGAAGTGGAGTACAGGACACATGCAGAGATGTTAGGTATATCACCACATGTCCTTGCTGTGACCAGGTCACAGGCCAAAAAGTGCCTTACTGAACCACAGGTCTTGGATCCTGGAACAATGGACCAAGCACCTACCAAGAAGAAGAACAGGAGGGTTAAGGCTGTGCCTTCCCCCCTGCCTCCAAGTGATGATCAGCCTGCCCAGGAAGATGATCTAGAGAACCCTGAAGGAACTGTCCCTGAAGAGCTTGAACCTGATCAGGTTGAGTTTCTGGGGACAGGGGGACCTTCCAGGGCTGACTTGGGGCAGGCTCAGTTATCCTGTCCATCTCTTGAACCCCTCAGACAGCTGGCTGCTGCTGAGGCTGCTGGGAATGCTCAAGGTACCCATAAAGTGTATTGGGATGATGGGCTCCTTTATTCAGAGGCTAGAGACCCAAAACCTGGTGCAACCAGGAGGTTGGTATACCTCTGCAATTCAGGGGCTTCCTTCTTACCTTGGCCCATGATATTCCTCTAGCAGGACACTTAGGCCAGAACAAGACTTGGGACAGGCTTGTCCCTCACTTTCACTGGCCTCACATGAATGAAGATACAAAGGAGTTTTGTCGCTCCTGTGTGACCTGCCAAGCCAGTGGCAGATCAGGTTGCACAACAAAGGCCCCCCTAATACCACTACCTGTGGTGGGGGTTCCCTTTGAAAGAGTGGGAATAGATATAGTGGGTCCCATGGATCCTCCCACTGCATCTGGGCACAGATTTATACTGGTGGTAGTGGATCATGCCACCAGGTATCCAGAGGCAATTCCCCTTAGGACCACTACAGCTCCTGTTGTGGCCAGGGCCCTGCTGGGAGTATTCTCCAGAGTGGGGTTTCCTAAGGAGGTGGTTTCTGACAGAGGTACCAACTTCATGTCAGGATACTTGACAGCTATGTGGAAGGAATGTGGTGTCAACTACAAGTTCACCACTCCTTATCACCCACAATGCAATGGGCTTGTTGAGAGATTCAACAAGACCCTAAAGGGTATGATCAAAGGATTACCTGAAAAGCTCAGGCGAAGATGGGACATCCTTCTACCCTGCCCTCTGTTTGCTTACAGAGAGGTCCCACAAAAAGGAGTTGGCTACAGCCCCTTTGAATTGTTGTTTGGGCACCCTGTAAGAGACCCACTGCGTTTAGTGAAGGAAGGATGGGAGTTACCTCTCAAAAAGCCTAAACAAGACATAGTGGACTATGTACTTGGTCTCCGCTCCAGGATGGCTGAGTATATGGAGAAGGCATCCAAAAACCTTGAGGCAAGCCAGGCCTTACAGAAAGCTTGGCATGACCAAAAGGCTGTCTTGGTTGAGTTTCAGCCAGGACAGAAGGTATGGGTGTTGGAGCCAGTGGCCCCAGCAGCACTCCAAGACAAATGGTCTGGACCCCATACAATCCAGGAAAAGAAGGGAGAGGTTACCTACTTGGTGGACCTAGGAACTCCCAGGAGTCCCCACAGGGTACTCCATGTTAACAGGCTAAAAGCATATGTTGACAGGGCAGACATGGGCTTGCTCATGGCTACAGATGAGGGACAGGAGGAAGAGAGTGACCCTCTCCCAGACCTGTTGTCTCAGAACCCTGAAGATGGTTCAGTTGAAGGAGTGACCCTTGGAGGCAACCTCACTGATCATCAGCAGATTGAATGTAGACAGGTTCTACAATCATTTCAGCATATGTTTTCATTGATACCTAGTCAAACTGACTGGTGTACCCATGTGGTGGACACTGGTGACAGTCTGCCTGTAAAGAACAAACTTTACAGACAACCTGACCACGTCAGGGACTGTATAAAGGCTGAGGTACACAAAATGCTGGAACTGGGTGTCATTGAACCCTCAGAGAGCCCCTGGGCTAGCCCAGTGGTTCTGGTCCCCAAACCTCACACCAGAGATGGCAAGAGAGAGATGAGGTTCTGTGTGGATTACAGAGGACTCAATGCTGTCACTAGGACAGATGCACATCCTATTCCAAGGGCAGATGAGCTCATAGATAAACTGGCTTCTGCTAAGTTTTTGAGCACATTTGATTTGACAGCTGGCTATTGGCAAATCGGGTTAGCTGAGGAGTCCAAGGCCAAAACAGCATTCTCAACCCCAGGTGGGCACTATCAATTTTTGGTGATGCCCTTTGGTCTGAAGAATGCACCTGCCACCTTCCAAAGGTTGGTGAATCAAGTCCTTACTGGGTTGGATGACTTTTGTGCAGCATATCTTGATGACATTGCTGTCTTTAGCTCCACCTGGGAGGATCACCTGATCCACCTGAAGAAGGTCCTTGAGGCTCTGCAAAAGGCAGGCCTCACTATCAAGGCTACTAAGTGCCAGATAGGGCAGGGTAAGGTTGTGTATTTGGGCCACCTTGTAGGTGGAGGCCAAGTTCAACCACTGGAGAGTAAGATACAATCCATCAAGGACTGGTCTCCTCCAACCACCCAGACTCAAGTTCGAGCTTTCTTGGGCTTGACTGGGTACTACAGGAAGTTTGTTAAGAACTATGGGTCCATTGTGACTCCTCTTAATGATCTGACATCCAAGAAGATGCCCAAAAAGGTTCAGTGGACAGTAAGCTGTCAAAAGGCGTTTGATGACCTGAAGAAGGCCATGTGCTCTGCACCTATCCTGAAAAGTCCTGACTACTCCAAAGAGTTTATTGTCCAAACAGATGCTTCTGACTTGGGTGTGGGAGCTGTGCTGTCACAACTTAATGTAGATGGTCAAGACCAACCCATTGCTTTTATTAGCAGAAGGTTGACCCCCAGAGAGAAGAATTGGTCAGCTATTGAGAGGGAGGCCTTTGCTGTGGTGTGGGCCCTGAAGAAGCTGAGGCCATACTTGTTTGGCACTCACTTCAAGATTCAGACCGACCATAAGCCCCTCTTGTGGCTAAATCAGATGAAGGGTGAAAACCCCAACCTGCTTAGGTGGTCCATTTCCCTACAGGGGATGGACTTTACAGTGGAGCACAGGCCAGGTACAGACCATGGGAATGCAGATGGTCTCTCCAGGTACTTCCACTTAGGACATGAAGACGAAACTGGTCAAGGCTAGTTTAATGTCCCTGCGTTTCGGGGGGGGGGGGGGTTGTGTAGGAGAGTAGGGTCTGCTATCCTATGGTCCCCCCAAATTTTTGCTTTTTGCTTCACTGGTTTTTGACATATTGAGGCTGTGGGCCTGCTAATCAGACCCCCAGCCTGCTGTTCTCTCTAACTAAATTGACACTATGCACCCTAGGTGCATAACCAATTGGAATTGGATCACCCTGTGAGCCCCTGTACCAGTGTACACTAGGTACCCAGGGCATTGGTGAATCTAAGGCCTACCAGGGGCTGCAGCATGTATTATGCCACCCCTGGCCTGGCCTAACAAATTTGACACAACTGGCTGATCACTCAGCTGGGGTAAGTTGGTGTAACCACCTCTTACTTAGGTGTAGTATACCTATACCTAACCTTAAATGGGACACATGTTAACCTATAAGTCACTTCTATGGCAGGCCTTGACAATCCTGAAGGCAGAGTGCTTGGTTCCATGTGAGATGGTGCTCTGGCATGAGCTGAGCCTGTCTGCAGTGGTCGGAACAACTTCCTTCTACCGTTTCCAGATATCGTCATACCATATACTCTTAAGTGCATTATGAACCTCGCGGTTAAATGCTATCTTTGGTTTGGATTTATCAAAACATGTTGAGTAAGGTGTCATACGAATTGGAATACTAACCCCTCGCCAAATCTGGCGACGGGGTTAGCATTCCACCCTTCTAGAGTGACACGACATGTACAGTACCTGAAACCCGGGTAAAATCAGACATAGCCTCAGCTCCACAAAATGGATGCTGCCACCACAGACACAAGTCTGCCCTCCTGCTGCTGGGAGTCCTTCCAGCTTGGGAGATGTGGACAAAGGGTTTCCTGCCAGGGGAGGTGCGAGCACCACCCCAGACAGGATTTTGTGTATTGGTCAGGTAGGGCTTGAAAGGAATCAGACATGCCTGAGGCTCACAAGGAGCCTCGGTGCATATGCCAGTTCAAACCGGTCCTGGGGCACACCAGCCCCGGACCTGGGGTGAGCTGGACAAAGGATTGGGGGTGTAACCACCCCCCTTCCTGGTCCCACCCTTAGGGAGGGACCTAGCAGGTAGTCCGGCCCCTAGAATCCGCTTAAAGGTAGGAGCTGTGTCCTAAGACTTCAGACATCCTGGAATCAACTTAACCACAAGAAGAAGACGGGAACTTCGACGCTCTGCTGCACAGAGGCCAGAAGGAAATCTCCCCTATGGTCAGGGAGTGACCATCTTGCTAACGCAAGCACCAACCAGCTATTCGACGTCTGCTTTGCTGCCGCCTCCCGCCGGAGCCCGAGCCCAGAGCCCGACAAGACCTGGACCTCCAGACTTCTCACAGCCCGATCCACAGTCCCTGCAAAGAAGGAGCCTGTGAAGGCACCGAGACACGTGGAGCCAGCCATCTTGAAAGACCGACGACAAGCTGCAAGCGCGACGACAGAGGCTCCCTCCAAGTTGTGCTTTGGGTCCTGAGAAGCCCAACCACCGAGCAGCATCTGCACCAAAGGTGAGCCTTCCAGCATCTCCACGATCTGTGTGGGGCCCCTCTGCACTTTGCATCTCGACGCGCCTGCCCGGTCCCTGGCCCGCCGGCTAGTGGCCATTTTGGAGACCTAATTTGAAATCAACGATGCTGGTCTGGTTGCTCCAGACTGGCCCTAGCTGCTCTCCAAAAGAGCAGCCCCTCTGACCTTGCTGGTCAGAACAATCAGCTTACTTCTCCTTCCACGACTCCTGCCTTTGCCAAGGCTTGTTTGCCTCTTTCGAGTCGCCGACACTGCCGACAGCCAGAGCCTGCATGGGACAGCTCGTTAACCGACTCCTGGACATCGTCAACCTTCAGGGACCACGTGGCTGCGGAGACAAGCTACACCTCATCACCTGTTTGCACCCGACATCGCCTGGTACCTACCTGGTGTCACGCCGGTCACTGGCTAGTGACTGTGAACACTGTCCCCTCTGCTTTCAGGTCTTCTAAAACTCTGATCCACTCTTGGATCCACCGCATCTCTTCTGGACCGACCGCCTGCAGCATCTTTGTCATCAGGCTCCATTGAATCGATAGAAGAAACCCGACGCACTTCGAGACCTATGCACCCGCTTCCTGTGGGTGAGGTAAAGCTGGCACTCCGGTGCCCAAGTGTAGAGAAACATCTCTAGTGTCTGTGTTTTGAATCTTAAGATCGTAGTCCATCCAGAAGACCCTTTCTGCAGTAACTTTTAAACTTTTACGCACCCATAGAAAACCTATGGGAGCACGCGTGTAACTTTCCTCACTGCACATGCGACCCGTGGACCTCCTGGTCACTAACTGAAGTTAGCTCCTTGTAGGCCCAGCGATTCTAGAGGCCCTAGGCCTTTCCCTTTCCTGTTCGTGGTACTTATACCACTATTTTAGTATATGGTTTGAGTGGCCACCAGGGCCCATCCATATAAAGTGCAACTTCTGTATATTATAACGTTGTCTTGTTTAACGATTTGTGCTCCTGTGCTCATAAAGAGTCTAGGGGATACTTTGAGAAATAAATACATATATATTTTGAATATATATCTGTGTGGTGTCCTTTCATTGGTATAAAGGGGGGTTACATTTGGTAAAACAGCCTGCTTAACACGCTTTAACGAGTTTAGCCTCAAAGACTGCTTAGCCTACGCTACCACTAGGGCAGCTAGTCCAAAAAGGTTGACTTACAGCCACACCATAAGGGTTGCTTGGCATGGTACAAGGTGGTCACTTTAACTAGTGAACAGCATATTCCAGGCCAACTTCTCACAGTCATCTTCTGTCTCCCTCTCCTTCTCTGCACACCAGCCAAAATCCTCATCCTCCTCGCCAACACATACAAGGCCGCCATAATGAAAGGGGCTGATGTTTTTGTGGCACTTTATATAGATTGAACCTGATTAGCACCTGATTAGAGTTGGTGGTAAATTGCACATGCAAAAAAACTATTTTGCAACAAGTCGCAATTTACCAATGCTTCATACATACAAGTACCGAATCACTATTACAAAATCCCTAATAGTGATTCGCTATTAGGAGTTGCAAACAATACTCATTCAATATTCATTCAGTTTGCTAAAAACGTAAAGTGAATGACTTTCATACATCTCAAAAGGCTTTCTTGATTCACAAACAGCCCGATACACGAATCGGACTTTGCGAATGCAAACAAGACTATGTGCATCAAACTGAATTAAAATTATCATATTAATAAACATCTCATCAATTAAAAATTAAATAAGAGGGAAGCTAGGTAAACATTGCACATTGTTCATCACATATATGCCTAGTCTGTTATATAATCCCCTAAATATGTTATTTATTTTGTTGAGTAATGTAGCCTAGTGTTTGTCATTTCATGTTTGCCAGTGCACCTCATATTGGAGCACCAATTTTCTGCATTTTTCCCCAGCAATTGATCAGTCTTCTTGCCCTGCCCCAATTGCTGGGGTCTTTAAAACGCTTTTCATTCACTAAGGTCTATGGTGGAAGTTGGGGGGCTGTTTTACCTGAAAGCTACATGTTCTACCCGATAGACGACAATGCTTATGTTAGTTTATTGGAAAGCATATGGAAGTTACAGTCACTGTGCTGTACGTTTTTGATTCAGCTGTTGCAAACCATGCACATGGTGAATCTGTGAGCAGATTTCTAGCTACTGTACAGCAAAGAATGGAAAAACCTTTTAGCTATTATAACGCAAGAAAGAACACATTTGCGACAATTTAGCATATTCAAATTCTGTTAATCTACACAAAAAATTAAACTAAGAAACTCATGTTAAGAGAGGCCTGCATCGGTTTAGTACATCTATATTGACCAAGTCCTTTCTCTGTTCAAACCAGAGCTATGTTAACCTGTATTATGATCTCTGACGCATGTAACGTTATCAAGCATATAGAAAAAGCATGCTCACGTGATGTCTCATCACATCTTACCTCATCTCATTCTACAACTCAATGCTGCAGATTTCCATAGCATATTTTTCCAAAGCATTCGATTAGGTGCACTCAGGTTCCATGCAGTCTACCTCTTCTCATTCAGACGAATTTCTGCAAATGCTGGAAAAGTGGAAACATACTGCAGAATTCACATTTCTAAAGGATGAAAGAAAGAGACTGTTGGGGAGAGAGGCCACAGTCTCCCGCGTCTCCCTAAAGTCTTGGAGTGAGCTGTGACAGCCTCACAAGGCCTATCTAATCTGACCCCCAAAAAGTAAGCAGGTTTTTGTGCTTGGTAAATTTCTAGGTCAGCCTTAGTAGAATAGCTCGAAGAGTAATTACCACTTCAGAAAAATGCTTCTGTATACGTTCATTAACTAACCAAACAACAATATAGTTCTGAAATAATGAACAGCAAAGGTTCAAAGCAGGTTACAAACATTAAGGCAATAAAGTGTGCTTCATGCAGATGACCAGAACTCAGACATCCGCTGTGGCCAACCTGAGAGTGGATGCAGTCAGGCAACATTTGTGTTTGGTCCCATTGTAAGCAGCTTATCTTTGAACTTAGAAGCATTTGTGGAGGATGAAATTTGGCAGTGAGGCAAAATAATACTGTAGTCAGGTAGTGCTCCTCAACATCAGTGACAATGAAGGCATCACCCTACATTAGCCATGACCTTCCTGCAACAAAAAAAAACCAGAGTAAACCCAGCAGCATAGTTGGAGTTGCCATGGTGGCATTTATTTGTGGAGGCTTAGCAGGTTTCTTCTGGTCTTCCAGTGGAACGTTTTGTTAACAAAGCCCAAAGTGTATTCACAAGTTCTAACTGTGAAGAGAAATCATCAAATTGTCAGGACTGGTCCCTCAAGCTCCATTCTATTTATCCATTAGCAGGAGGTCCCCACAACTCAGCCTCCAGGTCCACAATAAATGTTTGGTTTGAACTAGACCACAGGAATTCCTCCAGTTGGGCAGTCACTGCCACTGTCTCTGGAACTTCTGAACACTCTTGTCTCCAAAGGACAGGCAGAGTTCATTGGCAGGACGTTGGCCCTCCTTAGCTCTGTAGATCAGCAAATCACAAAAAATACCGCAATGGAAAAATACTGAAGAGGAAAACTGAAGGAAATTATCCAAAACATACAGAAATGTACCTGTGAACAGTATTTAGTTTAAAGACGAGAACCCTCACTCACCAAGATGGGGACATGCTTCATCATTGGGTCCCCTCTTGCACACAGTGTCCGCAAGGTACTCTGTGTGGGCTACAACTCTCCCGCAGGAGAGGAGCATGAGGTGTTCTATACTCCAATATGAGTGTGTGAATAAGGGGCAGAGTGCAAAAATTAATATCTAATGTGAATCTAAAACCATCTCAATGTGGTGAAAAATTATTTATTGGCTCTCCCTAATGGATGGATTTAAAATAAGTAGCGTGACGATAAGAATACAAATTTTCTTGTCTGACTAGGTCAGGTCAACATGTTTCTGCCTGTTGATATAAGTTCATGGCGTTCGTCAGGACCATTGTCTTGTCACTCTGCTTAAAATATGTAATATCAAAACCATACTTAAATTCTGTAGGTATCATAAGTGACCAGCATCATTGGGTCTTCTTTTATTAAGCAGTTCAATACCTGCCAATACCTTTTAATGGTCTTTGCGAACGGATGTCGACTCACTCCGTGCGCCTCTCCCGAATGGAGCCTCTGTAGATCAGCACAAGACTATTCCAGCGAGTTACTGAAAGAAGAAGTGAAGTAGAGATACCGCTCTCCAATGGAACGGGCAAATGGCAGCATTTCTTCAATTCAATAGGGGGGAAACCTTCTTTTGAGACAGCACAATGTCTTAAATGGTAAACCAGGAAGGTATGTGTGGTGTTATTTAGTCAGTCCAAATGAAATTCCCAGATACAGGAAGCTAGTATGGCAGCAAAGTGACGAACGTCTTTTCCTGTGTACGTGCTTTGTGACATCAAAACTATTCCAGAGTCACATACTCCAAAAATTCCCAATCGTGATTCCCTATCCCTGTGTAGAGCCACCCTCTGTTCCTCCCCAGCTCACTCCCTTTTGCTTAAAAAAAAAAATCTTCTCCCTGGAGGCAATATCTGACCCACGTGCCCTAAAAGTTCCACATGAACTGGGTCTTTTGCCTTCCCTTCTTTGGGTAATAGTTAATTCTGATTCTATTCTTCCGCAGATGCCCCACGTGGCCGGTCCCATCCTTTGGCATGCTATGTAGAGTCCACTATAGTGCCATCTAGAGATCAAGAAAAAGAGAAGGTGTGAGTGGGGTGAAATCCAGGACCCGCACATGCATGTATCAGTAATTATTTTCAGCTACTTCCTGGTGGAATACATTTCATATCACATAACTGTTAAAAAATAATCATGTACCTGGAATTGACCTTCACCATTGTCTTTAGTTTCCAGGTTATCTCTATGTTGCCAATTTGTTCTAAAAAGCACTTTCCACTATAATGTCAACCTATATTATATATAGCCGCAGATTTGCGCCTGCAGTTCTGAAACAATGCAATCAAACATTTCATATTAACTTTGAAAAACAGTTAGCCCAAAATCCCCCTTCACTCCTACATTCCATGTCTGTAGTTCAGGGCTTATTTATAAAGGTATTTTCAGCTATGGTATTAAGTTTATGGTAAAAAATACCTAATTTTCCCCCGCCAGGAATTCACCAAAGGATTTTTCTGGTGGGTGTAAATATATTTACTACTTCGAATTTCTCTTTTATATGCATGGAAAAATATAGAGTAGTAAATCGCACGGAAGGGGTGGGAAGAACTTTCTCCATGGGAATTTTTTTTTCCCATGGTGAAAGAAAAAAACAACATGTGTTTGCACAGGAGGCTCCATTCCTCCTGCACGGAATTCTGGGAATTCTAGGAATGCTCCAACAGTTGATTCTACGATCCAATTGGAATAAAGTAAATGTTCTGTAAAGGCACACAGTAGGTCGTTATCTGTCAGCAAACCTGAATGTCACCAAATTAATGCAACTGAAACCAGTAACTATTTAATGCACCAGGACCGGAGGGCACAAGAGGGTGCCAATGACAGGTGCCCGTGAGTGTTGTTTCTAAAATTGCAGTGGAGACCTTTTTTTAAGCACAATGTTAAAGTGCGGTCTTCCGCTGGACTTCCCACTTCCATTGATTAATTCCTGGGGTCAGTATATTGTTATAGATTGATTCATACAGTTATATCCTACATAACTGCCAACTTAACAATCTTCTAGTTTGAGGAGGGCGGGGTCTTGAAGGGGGGTGGGGCCTTGTACCGAGAAGTACCCGCGAGGCACTTTTGAACCCCCACAGCGCATCCGAGTCCTTCCACCCAAAAGAAAATGTACAGTGGTTTACAGCTTGTTTTCCCTGCCACCGTGTGATATCGGCTCTTCACCGGGAGACAGTGTCATGGGAGTAGCTAAATACTGTGTCACACTACGGCGCCATATGAGTTGCCAGGTATGATCCTATTATCGGCAGGCGAGCTCAAGCTTCTCTAATTTGCTAGCAGCGATGAGACCAACTTCCCATAGAAACTCTACTGTATGTAAACTGGGGGGGGAACAACCTTTACAACGCAACTTTTACAACGCACTACACTTACAACGCATTTTTTACAACGCAACATCCATTACAACGCATTCCATTACATAGCATGACACTACAACGCATTTTTAAAAACTACCTTTACAACGCATTCCATTACAACGCATACTACCTTTACAACGCATACCATTACAACGCATAATATTACACTACACTATCCAACACTTACCCTACTGTTGCACCCCCTGGAGTTAGAATAGTAATTTTTACCCCTATACTATCCAACACTTACCCTACTGTTGCACCCCCTGGAGTTAGAATAGTAATTTTTACCCCTATACTATCCAACACTTACCCTACTGTTGCACCCCCTGGAGTTAGAATAGTAATTTTTACCCCTATACTATCCAACACTTACCCTACTGTTGCACCCCCTGGAGTTAGAATAGTAATTTTTACCCCTATACTATCCAACACTTTCCCTACTGTTGCACCCCCTGGAGTTAGAATAGTAATTTTTACCCCTATACTATCCAACACTTACCCTACTGTTGCACCCCCTGGAGTTAGAATAGTAATTTTTACCCCTATACTATCCAAAACTTACCCTGCTGTTGCACCCCCTGGAGTTAGAATAGTAATTTTTACCCCTATACTGTCCAACACTTACCCTACTGTTGCACCCCCTGGAGTTAGAATAGTAATTTTTACCCCTATACTATCCAACACTTACCCTACTGTTGCACCCCCTGGAGTTAGAAAAGTAATTTATACCCCTATACTATCTAATACTTACCTTAAATGCAATTTAATATTATGCGTTGTAATGATATGCGTTGTAAAGGTAGTATGCGTTGTAATGGAATGCGTTGTAAAGGTAGTTTTTAAAAATGCGTTGTAGTGTCATGCTATGTAATGGAATGCGTTGTAATGGATGTTGCGTTGTAAAAAATGCGTTGTAAGTGCATGCGTTGTAAAAGTGTGCGTTGTAACGACATACATCCAAACTGAGGGCGGCCATGTTTTGATTCAGGAGTGCACTGGCTTGGATTCGATTTTCCTCTGCGGCTACAATCAGGAATTTGGAACCCAGAACGCAGCATTTATTCTCGCCGAATTCAAACATTTCATACACGCGCCCCTTACCCCCGTCCTCCTGCACGTGAAGCCTAATCTCTTGCTCGCAGATGCGCCCCTTTGTGCAGCATGAAAGCTCTTCACATATTCCCTTTAATTAATCAAGGGCCTGTGTTTTCCGCAGACAGGTGCATTGTCTCCGTGCGGGGATGGAAATTATCCACCTGAGAGCGCCACTTCCGGGTCCGGGCGCACAGTGCAGGCTGAGTGAGCAGAGAGCTCTCCATCCGGGCCTGCTTAGTATGCGTAACATGGGTGATGGATGGTTTTATGAATTCTGCACTGAGATGGGAACTGGAATAGATGTAACGATATTCAGTGCACTTCTTCAGCACGCTTTCAAAGTGGCCAGGGGTCAGGTGCCCACAAGGTACACACGAGTCACTGCTACAGTTGGTAAGTTAAGCAAATGCCTCAAAAATATTAATGAAGCAGACTTTTTGTAACTTTTTCAAATGTGCATTTTGCACTGCAACTGATTAGTCACATCTTAAAGGTGGGTTTGACAGAGTTCAGTTCTGGAGTTGGAGATAAATACACCCTCTGGAGTCAGTGGCCCTAGAGAGCCAACTCCTCCCTCCCTTAAGGAACCACTGCTCAGTAGAATACCAGACTGCAGAGCAAGCCCCCACCCCCAAGGGTAGGGAAGCAGTTAGAAGGATAAAAGGGAGATAAAACGAGAAAAAGTGAAAATTCTTTAGGATGCCCTAATGGTACCGTCAATATACACTCACCTGGATGTTTAAGAGCGGCTACGGGAGTCACGTGACCCCCACCATTCCCCTTCTGGATCGCCCACTCCGACCATGGTAATTCCGAGGGGAGGCGTGCAGCCCGACAGTAGGATAGGGGCTGGGAGGGAGGAAAGATTGATTGTATCAAATTGCATTATGAATTTCTAAAGCGTGCGAATACCCTTAGGCGTCTTGGCGCTAGCAATCCCAGAGACAAACCGAACCGTAATGAAAGGAGTTATAGTGGGAAAGGCAACAACCAGGATATTAGCTGTTTTCTGAAACTATGCAGATTGGGCTGACAAGCGTGAGTGTTGATGAGAAGACATCTTCCCCTTAGATTGGACGGTTCCCCTCACCCACCAAAGGTGGTATGCTTCATCATTGGGTACCTTCTCGTATCGTGATACCCAGTCACTTCCCTAAGCTCCTCCCTCACTAAGAGGGAGGAGCTTAGCGATGTTTTCATGCTAAGAGAGGTATATACTAAATACCCAATTGTGGAGCCAGGGGTGGTGAGGGCAGCAGAGCAAGTGAAAAATTGATGGTTAAAACTAACACCAGGGTTCGCAAAAAAAACCTTATTAGGGCGACCCTGGGCTAGGATTAAAAACAGTGTAAAAAACATAAATCGTATTTACAATATACACAAAACCATCCAGTGGTACTCAACCAACCTTGGCATGAGCTCAAGGGGGGGGAGGGAACTCTGTCGTCTTAACAGGGCGTTGGAGGCGTGACACTTGAGCACAGTCGGTACCGCCAGTGAATCCTTCACCCTCTGATGTTCCATGGGATCACTGGATGGTTTTGCATATATTGCGAATGTGATTTATGTTTTTTTGATTTGAGCACATTTGAGCAGCAGCACTCCTAGGTCTTGAAGAAAGCCCCAACACCTTCTGGGTCATAGGCTGAAACATGTCGACCTCTGTGACACATAAGCAGGTTTAATTATTTCCATAGTGCCACGCTATTTTTAATCCTTGCCCAGGGTCTAACTAATAAAGTTGTTTTGCGAACCCTGGAGTTAGTTTTAACCATCACTTTTTCACTTGCTCTGCTGCCCTCACCAGGGTATGCTCAGACATGAGTCCCTTGCTCACTTTGCCACTGGATTCAAGCAAGTCTGGCTGAAGACGGCTGAAATGCCAGAAACCGGTCCTAGAAAGCTTGTTTCCGGTCCAGGGAAGACATGGCTTGGCAGTTCGGGCTTGACTGTTCCCATGAGGCACAGAGTCAGACTGATTTGCATACGGCCATGTCTGAACTGGGGTGGCAGAGTGGGCTAAAGAACGATGATGGATTAAACCCAGATCAGTTGACTGGGGGTGAGTGCTTGCAATGTTCAACACTCCGTCCATCATTTCCTTTGGTTTTTGCTTTGTTCTCCATAAGTTGGCAGGGTATGCTCAGAAGTGAGTCCCTTGCTCACTTTGCCACTGGACTCAACCAAGCCTGGCTGAAGACGGCTGAAATGCCAGAAACCGGTCCTAGGAAGCTTGTTTCCGGTCCAGGGAAGACATGGCTTGGCAGTTCGGGCTTGACTGTTGCCATGAGGCACAGGGTCAGACTAATTTGCATACGGCCATGTTTGAACTGGGGTGGCAGAGTGGGCTAAAGAATGATGATGGATTAAACCCAGATCAGTTGACTGGGGGTGAGTGCTTGCAATGTTCAACTCTCCGTCCATCATTTCCTTTGGTTTTTGCTTTGTTCGCCATAAGTTGGCAGGGTATGCTCAGACGTGAGTCCCTTGCTCACTTTGCCACTGGATTCAAGCAAGCCTGGCTGAAGACGGCTGCAATGCCAGAAACTGGTCCTAGGAAGCTTGTTTCCGGTCCAGGGAAGACATGGCTTGGCAGTTCGGGCTTGACTGTTCCCATGAGGCACAGGGTCAGACTGATTTGCATACGGCCATGTCTGAACTGGGGTGGCAGAGTGGGCTAAAGAACAATGATGGATTAAACCCAGATCAGTTGACTGGGGGTGAGTGCTTGCAATGTTCAACACTCCGTCCATCATTTCCTTTGGTTTTTGCTTTGTTCGCCATAAGTTGGCAGGGTTTGCTCAGACGTGAGTCCCTTGCTCACTTTGCCACTGGATTCAAGCAAGCCTGGCTGAAGACGGCTGAAATGCCAGAAACCGGTCCTAGGAAGCTTGTTTCCGGTCCAGGGAAGACATGGCTTGGCAGTTCGGGCTTGACTGTTCCCATGAGGCACAGGGTCAGACTGATTTGCATACGGCCATGTCTGAACTGGGGTGGCAGAGTGGGCTAAAGAAAGATGATGGATTAAACCCAGATCAGTTGACTGGGGGTGAGTGCTTGCAATGTTCAACACTCCGTCCATCATTTCCTTTGGTTTTTGCTTTGTTCGCCATAAATTGGCAGGGTATGCTCAGACGTGAGTCCCTTGCTCACTTTGCCACTGGATTCAAGCAAGCCTGGCTGAAGACGACTGAAATGCCAGAAACCGGTCCTAGGAAGCTTGTTTCCGGTCCAGGGAAGACATGGCTTGGCAGTTCGGGCTTGACTGTTCCCATGAGGCACAGGGTCAGGCTGATTTGCATACGGCCATGTCTGAACTGGGGTGGCAGAGTGGGCTAAAGAACGATGATGGATTAAACCCAGATCAGTTGACTGGGGGTGAGTGCTTGCAATGTTCAACACTCCGTCCATCATTTCCTTTGGTTTTTGCTTTGTTCGCCATAAGTTGGCAGGGTATGCTCAGACGTGAGTCCCTTGCTCACTTTGCCACTGGATTCAAGCAAGCCTGGCTGAAGACGGCTGAAATGCCAGAAACCAGTCCTAGGAAGCTTGTTTCCGGTCCAGGGAAGACATGGCTTGGCAGTTCGGGCTTGACTGTTCCCATGAGGCACAGGGTCAGACTGATTTGCATACGGCCATGTCTGAACTGGGGTGGCAGAGTGGGCTAAAGAACGATGATGGATTAAACCCAGATCAGTTGACTGGGGGTGAGTGCTTGCAATGTTCAACACTCCCTCCATCATTTCCTTTGGTTTTTGCTTTGTTCGCCATAAGTTGGCAGGGTATGCTCAGACGTGAGTCCCTTGCTCACTTTGCCACAGGATTCAAGCAAGCCTGGCTGAAGACGGCTGAAATGCCAGAAACCGGTCCTAGGAAGCTTGTTTCCGGTCCAGGAAAGACATGGCTTGGCAGTTCGGGCTTGACTGTTCCCATGAGGCACAGGGTCAGACTGATTTGCATACGGTCATGTCTGAACTGGGGTGGCAGAGTGGGCTAAAGAACGATGATGGATTAAACCCAGATCAGTTGACTGGGGGTGAGTGCTTGCAATGTTCAACACTCCGTCCATCATTTCCTTTGGTTTTTGCTTTGTTCGCCATAAGTTGGCAGGGTATGCTCAGACATGAGTCCCTTGCTCACTTTGCCACTGGATTCAAGCAAGCCTGGCTGAAGACGGCTGAAATGCCAGAAACCGATCCTAGGAAGCTTGTTTCCGGTCCAGAGAAGACATGGCTTGGCAGTTCGGGCTTGACTGTTCCCATGAGGCACAGGGTCAGACTGATTTGCATACGGCCATGTCTGAACTGGGGTGGCAGAGTGGGCTAAAGAACGATGATGGATTAAACCCAGATCAGTTGACTGGGGGTGAGTGCTTGCAATGTTCAACACTCCGTCCATCATTTCCATTGGTTTTTGCTTTCCTCACCACCCCAAGCTCCACAATTGGGTATTTAGTATATACTTCTTTTAGCACAAAAACATCAGTGAGCTACCTCCTATCAGTGAGGGGGTTGTATTCCATCACAATACGAGGAGGTTCCCAATGATGAAGCATTCCACCTACGGTGGGTTAAGAAAACTGTCATGTAAAAGGGACACTCCTTGGTGGTTAAGTTCCCAGCTAGGCTATTAATGTACCTAGTCCCAAGGGTTCCTTTTTATGTTTTGATATATTAAGTACGGGACAACCCTTGCTGGTCTCTAAACCTCCTCTAGCCCTCCTTTGAGATACATATACTTTGTTGTGCCCTGTACACTTCTTTGGAGGCACTTACCTAGCCTTATATCTCTCATGGGTTCAACCAAATCTGCTCAGGCTAAATCTTTCTGCATTCCTTCAACAGATCCTTATGATCAACATCTTGCTCTTTAACATGAGTCATCAGTTAATTCATTACTTATGTCCTTGCTGTTCTTACAAGGCATTGGCTTGTTTTGATGATGCGGCTTGAATCTTTCAAACTTAAAGCTAAAAGCTATCCTTACTCCTTACCAGTTATAATGGCTTCCAGTTTTTGCCAAAAACAGTCTTTAATATGCCTTTGAAAGATATATCCCACTAAACCCAAGCCTCTTAGCATCGGTTTTGAAATTCTGGTCTCTTTTCTCTCACCAGGATTTCCAGCTCTAAGGACTCCGACCAGATGGAACCTCGATGGCTCCGCCTTGTGACGTCAGGTTAGTCTTTTTCTTGTATGAGATCGGAGAGCAGATTATATCATGTTGGACTCATTAAGCCAAGCATTGGTGGTTATGTTGGGTGTGGTTTATATTGCTGCACCCACAGATGACCACCCACATGATGTAACCACAGAAGTTCTCGCTATAGATCTTGCGTGATTTTGGCACATGTTTGGTGGAAAGGTTACGGGAAGGGAAACCTTGGGAGACAAGCGGGCCATGCTTTGTCTTTAAGGGCATGTAATCTCTAATATAGTTGGAATATAGGGCAAAGGTAAAACGTTTTTTTATTGGGGTTTGGTGAAGGACTAACTTCAGGTTTGTTTTTCCTGGTAACTTTGGCCTGTTCTTTGAATGATGGGCACAATTGACTAATGATGGGGTGCAAGTTATGCAGAGTACAACAGTTACAATGTGACCTTCTATTATTCATAATTTACCCCTCAACCCACTGCCAGGCTTCCATAGTGAACTACCTCATCCAGAATGCACTACGAATTATCTTAATCCTGATCATCAACTTGAGAGAAATGACGTCACATCCTGTTTGAAAATGAGAGGAAGCTGACACAAGAAGAAGAGAATGGAGCCGGTCAGAGAGAATACCCTCCAAGGATAGTTCCATCAGAAGTAAATGAGTTAAAATGGTAGGGCACTGGAGTGGGACATAAAGCAGACAAGAAGAGGAACCATGAGCAGTCTCCCTAATGAGGCAGGAGAGTAAGGCAGGAACTGAAACAAGGTCAATGCAAAGTGTAAATACTTAGACTATCACAGCAGGAAAGCTGGAGCAAGTCTGGTCATGGAGGAGCAGTCTAGATGGTATTCTCTCATATTGAGGATGTTGCTTATACACTGCCCTTCCATGGTTATGCCCTGTTTAAGGACTTTCCCTTATTGCTAATTGGTATCAGGAGGGCTGGCTTGGTGTGTGAAAGAGAGGGCCGGCTCACCACGGTGACCTGTGCTAGAGAGGAAATCTTACTTGCCAGCAGCTACTAGCTCACTGTATGATATTCGTGTTTGATGAGCCACTTACAACATGGAATGCTTTCCTCTACAGTGCCCACAGTCTCCATGGCATACTTCACTTCTTCTCCGGTTTCCTGGTGTCACCTTTCTTCACTGTGACAAGGCTGTTTGGATAAGTAGTACTTTTTGCCTGCAATGAGTGGGTTACTTGGACGTAGGATGAGTGCAAAAGTGCTCTCTCATAATACAAAGCAGGTGAGGCACAAAAAATACACCTTGAAAAATTAAATACAATTTGAGACCCCACCTTAGTATATGGAGACAGTACTCTTTATGTATTAGAAACTTAAAGTTCCATGGTGTTCTGAAAATATACCAATTTATTTTGGATTGCGAGGTCAGATCACATTATTGAAGTATTAAAGATGAGATTAGATAAATGAGTGCCTCAAGATAATATTACATGTTTTAAGAATCAATCAATCAGCATTTGTATAGTGCAGCACTGTCCCCCCTAGGGGTATCTGGGCGCTGAGAGTGCCATGTCTCGGTCAAAAAGCCAGGTCTTGAGTTTCTTCTTTAAGTCTGCCAGGGAGGGTGCTATTCAGAGGTGGAGGGGCAGGTTGTTCCAAGTCTTGGCGATGATGTAGGAGAAGGAGAGGCCCCCGCGGTGGCTAAGATGGATGCGGGGGGTGTGTGCAAGGATGAGAGAGGAGGAGCACAGGTGACTTGCAGGCAGATGGAAGTTGAGTCAATGGTTGACGTGGGATGGTTCTTGATTATGTAGAGATTTGTAGGCATGCTTAAGGATATTGAACTGACATCTCTTCTGGATGGGGAGCCACTGCAGGTTTCTGAGGTGAGGTGGGAGGTGATGTGGTTCTGCTTCAGGAGGTCTTGGATGAGGCTGGTAGCAGTGTTCGTTATGGTCTGGAGTCTTTTGAGGAGCTAGGAGGAAATTCCAGCATAGAAAGCATTGCTGTAGTCAAGGCGGCTGGTGACGAGGGCCTGTGTGACGGTCTTTCTGGTGTTGATTGGGATTCATCTGAAGATTCTGTGGAACATGCGGAGGGTGTAGAAGCAGGAGGAGGTGACTGCGTTGACTTGCTGTTTCATGGTCAGATGGCAGTCGAGGATCATGTTGAGGTTACGTGTGTGGGATGTTGTTATGGGTGTTGGTCAACGTTTTGCTGTCCACCAGCTGTGGTCCCATATGGTGTTCTTCCCGAAGATCAGTGCTCCCGTTTTGTCAGAGTTGAGTTTGAGGCAGTTGCCTCTAATCCATTTGGTTATGTTGGTCATGGAGTTGTAGAAGTTGGTTTTGGCATTGTAGGGGTCCTCGGTGAGTGAGAGGATTAGTTGAGTGTCATCTGCATAGGAGATTATGTTGAGTCCGTGGGATCTGACAAAATCAATGAGGGGGTAATGTAGATGTTGAACAGGGTGGGTCTAATGGATGATCTTTGGGGTACACCCCACATGATGTCCTTGGGTGGGGAGGTGAAGGGAGGCAGTCAGGTGGTCTGTGTGCATCCTGTAAGAAAAGAGGCGATCTACTTGAGGGTGTTTTGATGTATGCCAATGTTCTGAAGTCTGTCGATGAGGGTGTGATATGAGACGGTGTTGAACACAGCAGAGAGGTCAAGGAAAGTCAGGGCCACAGTTTCTCCGCAGTCAAGGAGACTTCTGATGTCTTCAGTGTCAGCAATCAGCGTGGTCTTAATGCTGTAGTTGGTATGGAATCCTGATAGGTGAGGCGTTGAGTAGGTGGTTTTGTTGTTCCAGGTGTTCGGTGAGTTGTTGGTTGATGACTTTCACTCAAACTTTGGCTGGGTAGGGGAGCAGGGAGATCGGTCGATAATTTGTGAGAATACTGGGGTCGGCCAAGGGTTTCTTTAGGTGGGGTTTTCATCAGTCCGGGAAGGTTACTGTGGTGATGGAGGTGTTGAGGATGCTGGTGAGTTTCATGCTAATTGGGTTGGTTCCGAGGTTGAAGAAATGGACGAAAGGATGGCAGCAGTGGTCTTAGTGGTGAGCGGAGACCATGTGATGATAACTCGGCTGGTGTCCATTGTTTGGTTGAGGTTGTTGAGGCTGAGAGTGGTGAATTGGGGGTCGAAGTTGTTGGAGAGGGTGACAATCCTGGAAATAGTTCTGTGAAAATAATCCAAGAGGGCATCACAGTTCTTGGGAGGGTTGGATGGTGTTCTCTCTGGCTGTCGGGTTGGAGAATTCCTCAACTATTTTTAAGACTTCCTTCATGTGGTTGGCCATGGTATCAATGGAGGCAGTGATGGCTGCTATCTTGGCCTCCTTGACTCCCAGGTGATAGTTCCTAAGGGCTGCTTTGTGAGCGGCTCTGTCTTAGTGATGCGCCATAGCTTCTCGAGTTGGTAGCAGTTGCACTTGGTGGTTCTGCTGGCTTGTTTTGGTGTTATATTGACTTTTGCTGGTCTCAGTGGGACCATTCTGTCATTGCTTTTTGGTGATCCAAAACATTTGGATGGCCTGGTCAGGTTCTGCTGAAGCTTCGGGTTGGGTCGTGCTGAGCGCCTGTGTCCACTGAGCCCTGGTTAACTTGCCCCAGCTGCGGTGGGAGGTGCTGAGAAGCTGGGTGACGGTATGCTGGGTGATAGAGATGGTGAAGTGAACTATGGCGTAGTCGGTCTAGGTGAGTTCTGTGATGTGGCTGAATTTGATTCTGTCGCTGGAGGAAAAAAGGAAGTCGACTGTGTGTCCGGCTTTGTGTGTGGGTTCGGTGACCAGTTGGATGAGGCCAAGGTTGTTCAGGTTCTCCAGGAGGGTAATGGAGTTGGCATTGTTGGGCGTCATTGATGTGGGAATTGAAATCGCCAAGTAGGATGTAGCGCTGGGAGTCGATGACTAGAGGGGTGATGAGGTTAAAGATGTAGTCACAGAGAGCTAAAAGGGGTCCCGGGAGTCCACATCTAAACCACTATCCACCTTAATGAAGATGCTCTAAGATTATGGATGAGAATATGTTGGAATATAAACAGGACTTTTAGTAAGCTTTTCTTTTCACTGAGTTGATGTGCTTACTTGTAGGCCCCAGTATTTAATTGACATGTGGTACATTGGTTCTAACTTCAGTACAACTCCATTTCAGGGTTCGGAATTTATTGAAGAAAATACAAGCAAGAGTACATGCCAGAAGATTGTGCTGTACATATGTATAGAGTACAGACAGTGAAACTAAGCAATACTAGCTATATCCTATTTTGAAGACTGTAAGAGGAATGTGAAACTTATCAAGTATGTTAGTATAAAAGTAAAAGCACCGAGGAAGGTAAAACGCTGTGTGAAAGTTTTGAAAAAAGAGTCAAATTTGATATAGGAACTCTTTGGCCAAGGGGTGTGTCATCACTTGTAGAAGATATACATACCAGTCCAGAGTAATAAATAGATACGTCAAATTTTTACTCTAAATTATGCTTGATTTAGGTCATCAAGTGCAGGAACCTTGATATGAAAGAGTCATCTGTGATTAGTAATATTCAGAATTGGTGCTGAGGCAGAATATCGAATCAAAATAAAGATTTACACAAATATCGAGTTAAAAATATCGTGGGTCAGAAATATCGACAAACAAATTCTTGTGGTCAAGAATATTTAATTCAGGTAAGTAATATCGATGTTAAAAATATTGAAGTGTAAAATATTGTTTGCAAAAATATAGGGCCCTATTTCGATGTCGTTGGTAAGGGCACGAACGGGATCCGTAGCGTGCAAGTCCAATCGTCCCCCACACCAGATGAGTAAGTACGATGCGAGTATCCCGTACGTGCCGAGCGAATCGTCTCCCACTCCGAATATGTCCGTCTGACTCGTCTGAAGCCGAATCGTACCACGCAATAGAGCAGAATTCCGGGCAAGCGAGTACAATACACGATTCAGACAGCCGCTTCGCCTCGGTCTCAGTGAGACAAAACGGCTGTCAGAATCGTACTTCGGGGGACCGTAGCAGGCCCCCCTTCACCCGGGGCCCTTCAAAATCTGTCACGGGGGTGTGCCCTTGGGTCCCACCGATCCAGGCGGGCACCATGGGTGTTCGCCACAGGGTGTACGCTTTTCCCTACCCACCCCTGTTTGCTATGGGAGCCTGTGTACGCATCTGTACACAGGCTCCCATAGAGCTCAATGGGAGACTGCACAAACCGAGTGCGTAAGTATACGGCTGCATCGTTCTCGCTCGTTCGGACTCCCAGAGCACGTTTCACTCGGAAAGCCCTCTGGATCCGATTCATACGGAGGGCTTTCCTAGCAAGAGTGGATCATGGCCCATAGTTGTTAAAAATATCGATTTTTTTATTAATGCTATGTATTTTAGTATATCTTTAATATCTATGTGATGTATGTTTTTTTGTATAAGATTTGCTTGTATTTTTAATTTATGTGTTAATTTTTAGTAGTTATACAAAAAAATGTCTTTGATTTTTGCGTTTTTAGTTCCGTGGAGGGTTGTGGGTTTATAGGGGAATAGGGTGGGAACTAATTTAATTATATAAAATTAATTGATTATTTTTAGTAGTTATTATTATTTTTTTATTTGAATTTTGCGTTTTTAGTTCCATACCAGGTTGTGGGTTTATAGGGGAATAGAGTGGGAAGTAATTTAATCATAATAAATTTATTGAATATTTTTTATTTATTATTATTTGTTTAATTGAGATTTTAATTAGTTAATTGGTAATTTATTATGGTAATTGTGTAATTAATTTTTGGGTGCCGATTCCGATCCTGTAAAACCCGGGTACGAATGGTCGTACGGAGCGTATTCTCCGTACGACTCGTACCCGGGAAATCCTCCTTACAAAGCAGCAAGTACGATTCGTACAGAAATACCATTTCCGTGCGATTCGTAAAAAACTACGTGCTGCTAAAAAATACCCACAATTCTGATCCGGGACCTCGCGTACGTGACGTCCGGACGGAGTCAGGCAGCGTTTTACAGACCAGCAAGTACGATTCGTGCCTACGTCACTCCGCACGGCTCATTTTTTACGGCAGCCAAAAACTCCCGGGAAATTGAGGACGATGCGAAGAAGGAGCACCGGTACACGACGGACAGCCATGGACCCTATTCTACGTGTCATCCCGGCCCTCCTAGCCTACGACCTGGTGCACCGAAACCGCTGCGCACGCCGCAGAAGGTCAGAACAACACCCAGGGGCAAAGGGGGGGCGAGGGGCAGAAAACATAACCCCTACCCAATTAAAAAAATACTATATTCTGTACATACATTACCTCCAGGGTCTGGTCACTTCGGGGGGCGTGTCCACCAATCCCTGCGTACCGCAACAACGGAAGTGGCATAAGCTAATGTGCCTGCAATTGTATAGGAAAAAGGCATACCTGCACTGAGGAGACACCCTCATGGCAAGCCTGAATGTCCACACAGATGTCAACCCAAAAGCCAAAACTACGTAGCATCTTGACCACACACTGGTGCCAAAAATGTATGAGCATGAATTGTGTATTTAAACTATTGACACATGCTGCAAAGCACAAACATTAAAACCTGCACAACATGACTGGGTCACTGCATGTTGAGTCTCTGTCCAGCCAATTATCACACACAGCTCAGACCTGGCAAGGAGACATAAGGTTTGGCCATTTAGGCCACGCTCGCACAAACCCCCCATACCTGAGACAATGTGATTGAGGCAGATCAAGAAGTGACACCTCTTAATCAGGGTTTAAAAAAATGTGCAGCAAGAATTCCCAAATGTACTCCACATCACCTCGTGAGGCTGCCAACACTTATTTGTGACAAACAACTATCAACAGATAGTTGTGAATAGACACACAGGCACTGCCCAGTGTGAGTATGCACAAGCCAAACGGGTTCTCCCTGTCCAGTGGACACATGTAGCACACTTTAGATAAATACAAATGAGGCCAGGGAACAATGCCACAGAGACCAACCTATGATGAACACACAGTGAATGGGCACAGTGTTGGATGACACACATGATTACGAGGCAAGGGTGTCTCAGGGGACTGTAGTGGGCACACTGCTCCATGGTTCTGGAATTATCTGACTGTAACATGAGCAACCGTCCTTGCACTATGCATATCTCCCACTCATGCACATCATGTCTGAGGCCACAACATCGATCATGCATGCTGCAAGTGTGTTCATTTGAAAACTCACACTCCTATTTTGAGATTCAGCATCAGTGCCAACAAATATGGACCCCCAAATGACTGACCAGGACAGGGCACAGGCAAGGTAACAACACATGTCACAGGCATTCCCCCCCCATGACGCAGAAAGCAATGTGCACTTGCATTAACTGGCAGCCTAGATGACCATGTGCAATAGTGATTACACACAGACCAGGGAACACATGTCAAGGAGGGGAGGGGAGGAAGTACAGCACCGGTTGACTTGGGGGAACAGGATATGTACTGCACATATAAACCCTGTCAGTGTATCCAGGCGACTGAGCACTTCCAAAAGCTGGTGACACACAACAAACACACATGTACCTGCCCCCTCCTTGCTGCTGTCCCTCCTGTAACCGCCTATCCATGTCAGGGAAGACCACCGCCAGGACACGCATCATATGGTGCGTCAGGCGTCGGTGCCCACCGTGGGGGCGTGGAGGTGAGTCCTCCAGCTGGACCAGGGCGATCCTCCGGGCCCAGCACCGGATGTCCTGCCACCGTTTCCTGACTTGTGCCAGGCGCCGACTGCGACCCTCCACCAATCTCACGGCCCTGACAGCCCGCTTCCAGATCTTCTCCTTCTCGTAGGCAGTTACCTGTGAGGATGATAAAGTGAGACAACATCACTACACCTGCTCCATGTCACAGAGACACACATTTGAACAGCTTTGATATGTTGAACAGGGCATAGGATGCAGCCAAGTAATAGCATCTTTGTCATATGGACATTGGCCTCTGTGGAAGGCCCAATGCACTACATGGCATTGAAAGTACCGCGGTCCTGGCTGGCGGTCTTTTCCCGCTACCATGGCGGTCGGGGTGATTTTCTGACCGCCATCCTAATAGACCCCTTTGTGTTTAACTAATTAATATATAGTTGTTAATGTTAATTATTTGATATTTATTTTGTGTAATTGTTTATTTTTGTGTGTGTGTTTTTACTTTTAAAGGGGTAAAAGGTGGGTATTAAATACATTTTTAAATATCTAATTATCAGTTGTTAATAGTAATATTTTTTATTTTAAAAATAATATTTAATTGTGTTTTAATATTTTATGGTTTAATTTAGGTGTGTGTTGTGGATGTTATAGTATTAAAGCATGTGTACTCATTGAATGTTTTTTGAATTTTTATAATAAGATCTTTTTAATTGATTATTAATTATGTTAATTATGGAAATAAATGTAATTAGAAATGTTGAAGTGTTTTGTTATTAGTGTGGTGTTATAGTATAGGAAATAAAATAAATACATTTATGTTTTAAATAATGTTTTTGTTTCTTAATATTTGCTACTTTTAAATAATTATTGTTTATAAATGTATTTATTAATTTATTTTATTCATTATTTGTAGGTTTTTGTAATATGTAATTAATATTATAATATGTGTTATTTTTATATTTGTAATACATTTAATTTTATATTTTTAAAATATTCTTATTTATTGTTATGATTTTTTAAATTTTGTAATATATATTTTTTTCTATTGTTTAAGTGGTATCAGTAATTTTTGTTTCTCTGCTATCCAACACTTTCCCTAATGTTACAATCACTGTAGTGGGAATAGTAACTTTTACGTCTTCGCAATCCAGTACTTTTCCTACTGTTCCACTCTTTGGAGTGGGAATAGTAATTTTTGCCCTTCCGCTCTCTAACACTTTCTCTACTGTTGCAATCATTGGAGTGGGAATAGTCATTTTTACCTCTCGCTACCCAACATTTTCCCTACTGTTGTACTCACAGGAGTTGGAATAGTAAATGTATTCCTGATAATTGGGAAATGTAAGTTAATTATTTTTAAATATTTTAATGTTTTAATTAATTATAGATTTTTTGACAAATGTTAAATTATTGATATATATGTATATATATTATTTTTACATAATTTTAAAGTTTAAAAATTAAATAAAGATAATAATTAATAAATTATTTGTATGTAAATAGATGTATATGTATACATTTTTGTTTGTGTGTATATATTTTTTAATTAAGTTTATTTGTTATATTTAGTTAAAATCAATATTAAATTTAATTTATTTTGTTAAAAATAATATTAAAAGTTAATTTATTTGCTATATATTATTTTATTATATATATATTTTTTAATCTATAATTTGTACATCTATATTTTTTACCTCTATATTTTTAATTCAATATTTTTGTAGTTACCTGTTAAGGTTATTGGAGTTGATATTTTTGCAGTCGATATTAAGAACATCAATGTTTGTTACATCAATATTCTATCAGTGAACCCTCAAATTCCACCTGATAGATTACCAGCCAGCAATGATAGACAGAAAATAACAAAACAAGAGCTAAAGTATGATTTACAAATTTGAAGATTTAATTATATATGAAAATGATACCTCTTATTAATTGAATGAGCATATCGCACCTCTACAAAGAGTTTTGAATACTAAAGATATAGGAATCGTTAAACTGGCATGAGATGTAAAAATGCGACGTCCTTCTACTTAAGGTAACTGTAACTTTTTTTTTAAACACATGAAATTGTAAAGATGATACTACAAAATGAGGAAGCTCTTCATGTTGCTGGTTTTGACAAATAGTATAAAAGTGTAAATAAAATAAAGGTGTTGGAGGGAATGAATAAATATGCATCCCTGTGAGGAACAAATAAACTAAAAACCAACAGAATGTAACCATAGTCCTGAGAAATATAGCATGTTGCTAAGTGCAGTTGGTTACCAATCATTCTACATCAAGTAAACCTGTAAATGTCCCCAGTTTTAAACTAAGCGTATTGAATCCAAATTGTCTGTTTGAACATTAAAACTATCACTTCGGGGATCCATTGCACTCTATTTTCAGACAGACACATATTCTTTGTCTAAACTACTCCATCGCCCCGATGAAGGTGCCACCCGCTAGATTTAAAAATGTCCGCTGGCCCAGCAGATATTTCTAGCATTGACAGTTTCCACCGTCATGGCAGCTCCTGCCAAAATATTTTAAGTTTGATGAATGCACCCGCCAACATGTAGGAACTGGAGCAAAGCTGGTTTTCTTTTTGAAAATTAAAAATGCAGTGCCCCTTACCGCCAGGTTTTCCTGTCGGTGACCGGCATTGAAAAGCAACTGTATGTACGCCCATCTATACTAGGTGGGCGGATATATAGCCAAACCACCGTAAGGCCCGTCGGAGGAGTTTGACCATTGTGGTAATGAAGTTGACTCCTCTGTCTTCAAACTATGGTCTGCCTGAATTTAAATCAGGTGGGAGGGCCACAATGTTGTCTGGCAGGGAATTGTGTCACCGTTGTGACTGAGTACTCTCTCTGCCAAGATTTATATGAGGCCCTAAGTTATCAAAACATCATGGAAAAGGAAGCCTGGCAATTATGTTGAAAGTAGATTATAACTGGAGATCACAGCCAATGATCAAATAATCCCAGCAATTTCTACAAGGAAAGACCACCTTGTATACTGTGTGAAGAGGCCACAAAAACTGGCTAATTAATAACCTACATATTACTTGGGTCAAAGAAAATTATGCTTTCTTTAAATAAACCGAGAAAGCCATGACAAAGGTGAAATGAGGCAATCTGCAAGCTCATTTAAGTTTTTTGGGGGCCCTGAATGCAAAAACGATGACCAATTCTTTTTTTTTTTTTTTATATTTGTATTAGAACAGGAAAAAATAGGTAAAGTAGATAATATACATGTCGGTTTACATATCAATAGCAAGACCAATAAATTAAACAAGCATAGTCAACAGTTATAATAAGCATTCCATATTACAATTTCAAATGGCAACTTATAAGGAATCAGACTCCCACAGCCCTAAACTAGAACATCCTGATGAAACTTTTAATTAATAAGTTACATTAAGGGGCCGATCCGGGTCAGAAGGGCACCGAACGCGATCCGGGCCGGAAAAACTACAAGCCGTACGCGTGTGTTCCGGGTGACTCGTACAGCTGTACGAGCGAGCAAGTACGATGCGAACTACATGAGATTCACCGACTGAGTCGTTTCCGGGTCCAAACCGCTCCGTACGTCTCGATCGGAAGCTAACCGTGGCGTGCAATGGATGCGATTTACAACCGAGCCAGTACGATGCACGCGTCGGACAGCCTGTGCGAGCCAGAGTGTCCGGCTCGCAAAAGCTCCCGGAGTCAGACTTCGGGGGTCTGCGTCAGTCCCCCTGACACCCGCAGCCCTACAACTCGGACACAGGGGGAGACCTATGGGTCTCCCGAACAGAGGCATGTACGATGCGGATGGCACCGACGCGTACCCACTGTAGGGGGCCCACTTGTTCGAGACGTACCCATTCAGTCAATGGGAGCGCATGTACGCATCGTACAACTGGCTCCCATTGACTTCTATGGGAGTCCGACCGATCCGAGTCCGACAGCATACGTGCGCATCGTACTCGCTCGGTCGGACTGTAGGGGTCCGGCTCGGTCGGAAAACACTCCGGATCCGACTCGGTCGGAGTGCTTTCCGACCCGGATCGGAATCGGCCCCTAAATAGGATTAATAAATAAAGTGCAAAGTGCCAAGTGCAAATCATTTTGTTTTGTGTCTGATGAATATAAGAATACCCTAACTTCTACAAAGTGCTGCATGCATATATAATTTATTTGTAACTAGTTCATGATCATCAGGCTTCACCTATGAACCCATAAGGGAAAAAAGGTCGCCATATATCCCTAAATCTTACCACAGCTCCTATACATTTGGCATAGGCCTCTTCAAATCTATAAGTCCTGGACAATTTATTAAACCAATGTTCAATGCTAGGTTGTAGACTGGTGTTTTGCAGAACAAGTGATCTAGCAACTGCAATGGCAATTAATAAAATGTTGCTGATTTTTTGTCAAACATTTCACTTCTCCTGAAGAACCAAATAACACCAGCATGGCTGACAGACTGATTTCCAAGGATAAAATCAAAGAAATTTCCGCAAAAACCCTCTTCCAGAAATATTGTAAATCATTACATTCGAAAAATATATGTAGGCAGCCCCCTTCACCCTCTCTGTTACAGCGAAAGCATTTATTCGGGCAGGTTAGAAACATTTTAAACAATTTCAGGGGTGTAAAATATAATAACCATCTAGATAAAAAATTCTTTCTTTTAAAATTGGCGCCTCTGAGAGCTTTATTCGCTAGATCATTAAGCTGATTCCACTCTCTGGTATTGAACTTGCAGCCTGTCTCTGAATGAATTTTGTGGAGCTCTTTTGTCAGGATCTCTTCCGAGTTGGTTTTTTGATGAAGTAACTGATACCAACAGCCAACCCCTACCATTTTATTTACTATCTGCTTGACAATTGGCCTTATTGTCTCATCTAGCATTGCGTAGTTAATTTTAAGGAAGTTGGATATTTGTACAAAGCTCAGGGCCAGCGCGGTATTCGGTGTAATGGCCTGGAGACACACCGTTTCCCAGATAATTAAGGAATCAAGGTTATAGAAATCACCGAGCTGGAGATAACCCAGTTCTTGCCAGTCTTGAAAAAGCCCTCTGGAGAGTTTAAGACCTCCTAGTGCCCCATCCTGTATAGGGGTGTAAGCGTGAAATAAATGGACATTTCACGAATTAAAAAAATAACTGCATTCTATCAGCCAGTGTGAAGATAACCTTATATCGCGTTTTTTTGGGAAGTTTCGCCAAGCGTAGGAACGCAGGGAGTCCAATGGCGCTTTCGTTCAACATATGTATCAATTTTTTTTTTTTATCAAAAACAGAATTCTCCTTACCCAAACAGATTAAGTAAAGAAGCCTGATGATATGTTATAAAATGTGGGAGTGCCAGTCCTCCTGAAGTTACATCGGGCCCGATTCACAGAACTAACTTAAGACAAAATCCTAAACTTACTACCATTTTGGCTTTCACAGAAGGCACTTGGGCCCATATGTATGCAAGCAAAAATTAGTCGCAAACGCTGCGAATCGCAAAAAGCAGCGTTTGCGACTGATTTTTCGCAATTCCACATGTATAACACACATATTTAGAGAAAACGTAGAAATCGCTAAATTAGCGATTTCTTAGGCTGCGAAACAAGATATTTGCGATTTTCCTAGCGATTTCTTAAATTGCGATTTCTCAACCTAGCGAAATTCGATAAAAGGATATCGCAAAATAAGAATTCGCTGACACATGTAAGAAAAAATCGCAAATTGCGAATTCACGTAATTCGCAAATTAAGAAATCGCTATTAACACCAATTGCATGCAGGTGGTAAACTGGTGCAGGGTACTTAAACCACCCCACAATGCAACAGACCCACCCACAATGGCAGCAATGTTCGTGATAGCCAGGAGGCTGTGTATTCGGGCTCTTGCACAGAGGAGAATGAGACATGAATGTATATTCAGGCTGCGCATCACTCTGTTCCAGCACACTGAAGAGGACATCTATGACAAGTACAGGCTGCACCCACAGACCATAATGGACCTGATTGAGGAGCTGAAACCCTACTTGGAACACCCTACACGCAGGACACAAACAATTCCCACACATGTGCAGGTCCTCTGCTCCCTGCACCTCCTGGCGTCAGGGAGTTTCCAACGGGTAATAGCGGAGGTTGGTGGGGTGTCACAGAGTGCACTTTTGCGCTTTCTCCATGCCTTTCTAGATGCAATGCTACAGAGGCTCCCACATCACATATACTTTCCCACCACCCAACAGGCATTACAGCAAACAAAACTGGACTTCTACCAGATTGCACGTTTCCCCCACGTCATTGCCTGCATCGATGGGACCCATGTGGCCATCACACCCCCATCAGCAACTGAATATGTCTACAGAAATCGGAAATGCTACCATTCCCTCAATATACAGATTGTGTGCAACGCAAAGTATATCATCACAGACATCGTACCCAAATACCCCGGCAGTACACATGACTCCTTCATCTTTAGACACAGCGGAATACACAGACGTCTGAGTGCTGGAGAGTTTGGGGAGGGGTACCTGATAGGTAAATACATGGCTCACATCAATACATCCACTACATCACTTGAGGGGGGGGACATTGACTTCCCTATTGTGTCCATGCAGGTGACAGTGCCTATGCAGTAGGGGTGGGCGGAATTTGCGAAATTAACTTTTGCAAATTATGGCAAAAATGTTAAAAATTATCGCAAATAAGCGGAAATATCGCGAAGATGCGGAAGTTTTTTTCCTGCATGTTTGCGAGATTTTCTGCATGGTTGCGGGTCGCCAACTTACCCATGTGGTTGCTTGCGGGCGCGGCCATCTTGTTTTGAGTTGTCTCGCGGTGCATGATCGCGAGAAGAAAGACGTGATCGCGCGACGCATGACGTCATTGCGGGCGCGATCTGTAGCGAGACAGCGCAAATGGCTAAAAACAATACAACATCTCATGGAGAACGCGACCGGATCAAGAAAACTTGTCGGCGAACGCAGGGATTCAGGTAAGGCGATCGCGCGCGCGTGAGAATGTATTATTTTACAGCGCGAGCAAGAAACAAATTATCACCAAGCTGCGGAAACCGGAAATTTTGACATTTTCGCGCTCTCCGCGGAACGCGAAAATGTCAAATTATCGCAATTTCCGCGAACGGAACGAAATTTTCGCCCAGGCCTACTATGCAGTGCGCGACTACATCCTGACCCCATATCTGGATCCTGCAAATGCAAGTGAGAGGAGCTACAACAGGGCACACAGATCTACACGCTGCGTCATTGAGCGTACCTTTGGAATCCTGAAGAGCCGCTTCCGGTGCCTGCATAAAAGCGGAGGCGCACTGCAATACTGCCCTGAGACCTGCTGTAAAATTGTGGCAAGCTGTGCAATGCTACATAACATGGCAATGAGGTAAGGCACCACAATTGATGTGACCGATACAGACACATCGGATGACGAGCGCCCTGCTCCCCCTGCCAGACCTGCAGCAGGAGTTGGGGCAACTGCTGGACGCCAGAGACGGACTGAGATCACACAAAACTACTTCTAGGTGAGTAATGATGAAAAGAGCCAAAAAAGCTTGATAATGTGTTAAGTGTTTATTCACACTTCACATTGAAGAAATTCTAGCTGACCCCAGCACATGTTGTGCACACAGTGCAGGTAAGGCACAAGTAATTGTGCAAACAGCATTTTCGGGTTCATGCACCCGTGTTGCAGTGAGTGTCACCGCACATGTTCACCTCCTTCGGTGACGTCCAGGCTGAGTGCCCCCCATGGTGTTCCCTTGTCCTGCGCCCTGTCTGGCACTGCGTCGTCTTTCCCCTGGCAAGGTGGGAGTGACGCTGCTCCAACTTGAGGTGTCCTCACTGTCGGCAGAGGCCATGAGTGCGCTGCCACCAGCATTGGCCGTCTGCAGCTGCTCCACAGCAGTGGTTACCTGCGCAAGTCCTCGGGCTATATCCTGGCAGCAGTGCGCCTTCTCGACCTGCATAGTTATGCTTCTGCGTGTGAGGGTGCTGGTGGTGGGGCAGTGGCGGTTCACGGCCTTCGTGCAGTTGTGGAGGTGTGCATCGGCACGTCGGCCAGCCCTGTCATTGGCGGCTTGGTTTTGCCTCAAAGTGTCACAGAGCTCACGGATCGCCCCTGCCATGGCCATGTAGCCCTCCCCCATGTTCTTCTGCTCATTGTGAATGCGGCATAGCTGCCTATTTATTGATCTCAGTGCTTTGCTTTGCAGACGCTGTTCCTGCAGCATGCTCTGTTCCAGGCCTGAGAACACGGATCCTTCTGCTTCAGTCGCAGTGCTGCTCCTGGGCCTTGATCTGCATGTGTCCTGTGGTCTACTCCTTGGCCTTTGTGTGTCATGAATGGGCATGTGTGACACACCCTGACTCCCCTCTCTCCTGTCGGTGTCATCCCCTGTGGCAGGTATTTCGTCCTCAAATGGAGGCAGTGGGGGCACATGTGCGCGCTTCCTGCGCTGGATTGGCTGCTGCTCAGTGTCGTCACTGGAGTTGGCAGGGCGTGCCGGCTCCTCTCCCTCTGTGCTGTCTTCTTGTGCCCTGGAATGTGCTGTGGATGTAAAGGGGACTACATGAGTTTGTGTTATTGTCGGCATGTGGCAATCAATAAAGTTCCTACAGTTTTTTTTGGCTAACCTCTAACACTGTATCATTCACTTATCCCCAACCCACATGTTGCATTAAATTTCCTTTGTCTCATGGACACACTGTCAGACATAGTACTACGAGTCCCATGATGCATTGCTGGTTGTGCTGTAAGACCTGGGCTGTAATTACATTTTCGGAGTTTACTATGCGCATTTGGGGAAGTGTGCATGGGATGGGGAGGAGTGCAGGTTGATTTTGCATGCATCTTACCTTGACTGCTGGATGCAGGGTCGGAGCTGTCTATGTCAGCCACACCACCAACGCTCTCAGGCAGGAGAGTTGACTCCACAAGCTCCTCATGGGGTGTTGGCTGGTCTACAGTGGATGGTCCTCCTCCAGTCTGATTTGCGTCCTTCAGTCTGGCTGCCACCCTCTCCTTGGACCTCTGGCGCATGTCGTACCACCGCTTGCGCAGCTCTTCGATGGTACGATTGGTGACTCCCACTGCATTCACCTTATTTTGTATTTCAAGCCAAATTTTCCTCTTCCTGGCCTCTGGGACACGCAGTGCCTTCTTGCCGAAGAGGAGCTCATGGCTGCAGACCATCTCCTCAATGAGGACCTCCTGCTCCTTTTCTGAGAACTTATGCTTTCTCTTCCTCTTCTCTTCCTCTTCTCTGCATCCTTGCCCTCCTGTTGTTTGGTGGAATCCATTGCTGGTTGCACTCTCCTGAGATGCCTCCTCACACTCCCCAAGCAGCCTCTGGGTGTGGCTCAGGTGAGCAGGTGCAGGAAATCACTCCATTTTCCTGTTTGTGATGTCATCAGGCTGCACCTGGTTTGCAGATTCCCGTTTTTGCGATTTCTTAATTTGCGAATTTTGCTATTAAGAAATCGCAAAACGGGTGTCTGAGAATATTTTGCGATTTTTAAGAAATCGCAATATATTTGCGATTAATTTTTTACATCCCTCTTAGCGAATCTCAATTTGCGAATCGCAAAATATCCCAAATTAGGATTCGCTAAACGGGAGTTTGATACATATGCCCCTTACTCATTTTGGTATTCACAGAAGTTAGGAGTCCTAACTTTAGGACTCCTAAATGCCTTCTGTGAATTCCGAAAGTCTTAAAGTTAGGATTTTTCTCAGTTAAGGAGTAGTAAAGTTAGGACTCCTAACTTTGGACTCCTAAATGCCTTCTGTGAATACCGAAAGTCTTAAAGTTAGGATTTTTCTCAGTTTGGGAGTAGTAAAGTTAGGACTCCTAACTTTAGGACTCCTAAATGCCTTCTGTGACTACCGAAAGTCTGAAAGTAAAGTTAGGCTCCTAACTTTACTACTCTTCCTCCGACTTTTGTAAAGTTTTGAATTTCATCCAACACATTCTGTAAGTTATCTGCCCCTGCCTTCAGATATAAAATGATATTGTCTGCATAAAGCTTAATTTTTGCCATACCATCAATAGGAGAGAGGATACTTATGCTCTTCCGGATCTTCTCAGCTAGGGGTTCGATAAACAATGAAAAAATGAGAGGAGTCAACGGGCATCCCTGACGGGTGCCTCGTTTGATAGTAACTTTACCATTTACTAAACCATTAATCATGATTGTGGCTTCTGCCCCTCTATACATTTTTGTTAACATCTGTATAAGTTGTTGTGGAAAACCAAACTTCGTAAAATAAAAAATAACGCACTCCAGTCTACCAAATCAAAAGCTTTTTCAGCATCCATCATCATAATCACCGCATTAGTCTGATTAATAGAAAAGTAATTGATGGCTTGCATTAAAAAATACGTATTCGATGCCATTAGACGTCCAGGAATAAAACCATTTTGATCATTATGAACCAACTGTTGTGCACAGGGAGCTATCCTTTTTGCCCAGATTTTCATAAGAAATTTATAATCTGCATTTAACAGACTGATAGGACGATAACAGCTTGGATCGGCAGGATCCTTATCCTTTTTAAGAAAAACTATTACTACTGATTCCTTAAAACTTTTGGGAGTATCGATACCATCCTTGATTTCATTAAACAATTTTACCAAAAAGGGAAGCAGTTCAACCTGAAATATCTTATAAATTTCTACAGGAATCCCGTCTGCTCCACTAGCTTTAGCATTAGCCATACTCTTTAATACTACTTGTGCTTCAGGGATTCCTATTTGAGAGCTCAATGCCACTGAGAGCTGCTGCGATAGCAAAGGTAGCTCCAATGAATTAAAATATCTCTCAAGATCTGCCTCATCCACCCCCTGCATTTCTCCATAGATATGATTAAAATGTGAACTAAACACCACACCAATACCCTGCTTATCATCTACTAGGAGACCTGTTGCTGGATTTTTAATTTGAGAGATTAATTGTGCAGCTTTTTGTGACTTCGTGGACCAAGCCAGAAATCTGCCAATCTGCTGACTCTCCTCGTATAGTTTTTGTTGGTAAGCCTTACTTCCTGCAGTTTCCTCTGTTAAAAAAAAAATCTTTCAGATTCTCCATTGCCCTAATTAACTCTTGCTGCTGTGCCTTTATTATGGGCGCTGAGGAATCTGTAAGAGTTATCTTTCGTCTAGCCTCCTCCACAGCAGTTTGAAGTGTGGCAATCTTATGTCTCCGTAGGTTATTAATTCTTGCCTTATAGGAAATAACCTGGCCTTTAAACGTGGCGTTAAAGGCCTCACATACCGTAAATAAAGGGGCCATACTTACATTGTGTTGAAAAAACTCCTTGATAAACCGTCTGGTTTCTGTTAACCAGATTGTATCTTGTAGAAGGGATTTATCAAATTGCCATCTGGGTCTGTTTTTCACACTCTTATTTAATAATAATGTAAAAGAAACTAGAGAGTGGTCTGAAAAAGAGTTGGCGACTATTTCTGCCGGACCCCTAGTGACTAATTTATCCACTAAAAAAAAATCCAAACGTGAGGCCGATCTAAATCTACCAGAGTAGCAGGTATATTGCGAGAGAGTAGGATAGGCTAATCTCCAGGGATCTACTAGTGAGAAATCTTTTGTTAGGCTACTAACTATTTTTACGGTTTTAGGTTTTAGTTGACGCTTCGCTTTATTTGAAGAATCCAGGTCTAGATTCTGAATAAAATTAAAATCAACGCCCAGAACTAAAAGACCTTCCATACTTATTACTAATTGGTAAATGTGGCCGAGTGCTGCAGTATCGTCCTCGATAGGGCCATAATAATTTACCAAATTCAACCTTGTTTCCTGCAGCTTGACCTTTACCCACAACCATCTGCCTTTCCCATCTCGCTGGACATCCTTAACTTGCCAGTTAAGTGTATTTGTAAGTAGAATCCCTACCCCTCGAACGGCTACATTGGCGGAAGAAAAAAATGCCTGTGAATACCTTATGGAAAGTACTATGTTTGGGTTATCAGATCTAAAATGAGTTTCCTGTAGGAACACAATCTCAGGGGAAGAGAAGTAACCCAATAAAAAAAAAACACTTTTCCGCAGGTTAAGTAATCTATTAACATTACAGGATACAATTTTCACATTCTGCATTTAAACATTTTCATCTGTAAATCTAAATAGTCCCAGGTACCGTGGCCTGCATTGAGCAAAGTAAATCTGTAAAATCGATTACATTTTTCCTGTTCATTTTTTCCTGCATCTATACACCCCACAAAAAAAAGAAAAACCCAACAACCCTGAACCACCCCCCTCCCCCAGAAATGTCCGGTCCGGTCCCACGTCCCACATCTCTCCCTCCCTTAGCCAACGGGGTGCCCTGTAACTGCACCCTTAGTGATCTGCCCCCCACCCATGCCGCAAAGCAGACCTTAATACCCTGGTGGACATGAATCAAAACGTAGTGCGAATTGACAAAGTTAAACACAAACGACACAAATTCATTTTTCCGTAGTAATCTCACTCAGTAGCTCCTGAGCTTCTTCTACCCGCAAATGCATATGGATCTTTCCTTTAGCCAGTACCCTTAGTTTAGATTGTTGTGCAATGGTTGCCTGTGCTCCTTGGGCCTTAAATAAGTACAAAAGTTTAACAAATTCTTTACGCCAAAGTTCTGCTCCTGCAGACATGTCTGGAAAAATTCGACAATTAATACCCTCGCTAATAACAAACTGTCTCTGCTGAATAGCTTTAGTCAGGACGTTCTCTTTGATTCTATAGTCAGCAAAGTTAATTAGGATTGTGCGGGGATATTTAGAGCCAGAGATAGGATAGACTGGGACCCGATGAGCCCTGGTTAATGTCAAATCCCCAGTAAAATCCGGTAGCACTTTTTGTTTAAGGAGGGTTTGAACCCAGAGGAGGGTATTGGTCCCCTCGCTCCCCTCCGGCACTCCCACGATTCTAAGGTTAGAACGGCGTGAGTGATTTTCCAAGTCTTCCAGCTTATTCTCCAGAGCAGTCTTCTCCGCCGTCACAGTATTTATTTTCTGAATTGTAGTGCTCATCTGATCCTCTAAATGAGCTATTTTTGTTTCTGCCTCATCAAGTCTGACGGAATGCTAGAGATCGTTTCCTCGATTTTTTTCAGCCTAAGATGAAATGCAGCAGTCTCGAGCGCCTGGGACTTTCTCATATCTCTGATCTCTTCCAAAATGAGCTTAAGCAAAGTCTTAATTTCCACCTGTTGCGTGTTACCCCCGGTGGACAAAAGTTGCAATTCTACTTGTGGATTTTGAATCCCCGCATTAACAGCTTGACCCAACAATTCCGGGCCCCTCTCAATTATTGCACAGAAATTTCCGGTATTTGCTGCAGACTCTCTTGAAGCTACTCGAAGATGGTCTCTACAATGGAGTCCTGCTGGGGGGAGGTGAATGCTGTACAGATGAGACCGATGGACTTGCCTTAAGGGTCAGCAAGTTTTGCCCCCTCGGGATAGGAGGATATTAAAGGTACCAGAGATGTTAATGGGACCTGGGAAGATTGAAAAATATTTAATCTCTCAAAAGGAGTTCCTGCTGACTCTTCCTCTGAGGTTGCTGGCAAGGCTGTACTTAGATATACTAAGTCTTGGGTGGCTAACGACTAGGTGCTTTTCTTAGTAAATAAGGGAAAATCTTTAGAAATTTTGAGTTGTGCCTTAATGGTTCCAGGCGTGGTCTCTCTCTGCTCGCTGGACTGGCCCTTTTCCCCTTCATTAGGACCATCGCCCATTCCCCCTCGCTGCGGCTGTAGCTCGTGCAATGGCTCAAACAAATCTTCTGTAGAGCTCTCAGAGCTTGAATTCAGTCCTGAACAATTAATCAGACCTGACTCTTTAGTCAGAGTTCGTACGCCTTTTGCTTGTACCAGGCATTTTTTGGCTTTCAACCCAGTCGCCCCATCCACCTTTGCTACGGCATTGGTTTGTGTCAGATGTCGGCCCATCTTATATATATATATTTAATATATATATATATATATTTTTTTTTTCTCCTCTTCTCCGAAGCCTCAAGCTCCTTGTCAGCCAGCGAGTACTGCCGTCAGAACGAAACAAAAGCCACTCTCTCGCCTCTCTGGAGGCTTACCAGCAGACCTAATAAGCTTTACCCACAGTAGCTTAAATGTCAAAAACCCAGCCAGGCTGCGCAACCTTTCTTGTGCTCAGAGTTCCTCAGGCAGGCATATAAGTTAGGCTGTGCAACATATTTTAGGCTCTCACCGAGCACAGACACAGCTCCAGCCAGCGCCCGACAGCAGCCTCCAGCCTCAAGCAATTTAGCAGCTCACATACCGCCTTAACACTTGAGGATTCAATCCCCACGTCAATCCCCGTGTCCTCCGGCTGCACTTTCATCAGAGTTTCCGAGATAACAATTAGGCTTCAATTAGGCTCCCGGGCTCCTGACGCCAATGCTCGATTCAAATTAGCTTATTTCTACCACTCTGAGACCGGAAAAAAAGTCCCCCAATCTGCCCCGCTGGGGAGGGGGGGGGGCAAACAGCCCACTAGACGCCAGGGATTTTTTGGGGCAAATTTTAATTAGGGAGGGGGCTGCCCAAAATGGGCATGCCCATGCCCCCACCCCCTCCCCCACAAAAATTACAGCCTTCCTAACCCCCCTGAGTGACAGATGGGGCAGTAGCCCCCAATCTGCACCCCCGGGGGTCAAAAAGCCCACTAAACGCCAGGGATTTTTTTGGGCAAATTTTAATTAGGGTGGGGGCATTGGCATGCCCGTTTTATGCAGCCCCCACCCTAATTAAAATTTGCCCAAAAAAATCCCTGGCATCTAGTATGCTTTCTGCCCTCCCTGGGGGGCAGATGGGGGCATTAGCCCCCAATCAGCACCCCCGGGGCAAAAAGCCCACTAGTCGCCAGAGATTTTTTGGGGCAAATTTGAATTAGGGTGGGGCTGCCCAAAACAGGCATGCCCATGCCCCACCCCCTCCCCCACACAAAATTACAGCCTTCCTGCCCCCCCCAGGGGGCAGATGGGGCAGTAGCCCCCAATCTGCCCCCCCCCGGGAAGGCTAAAAGCCCACTAGACGCCAGGGATTTTTTTGGGGCAAATTTTAATTAGGGTGGGGGCTACCCAAAAAGGGCATGCCAACGCCCCCACCCCCACCCTCAAAAATTAAATCCTTCCTGCCCCCCCCCCCCCGGGGGGGCAAAAAGCCCACTAGAAGTCAACAATTACGCTGGCTTTTTTGTGCTTGGGGCCAAAAAATCATGGGACCCCCCTTGCAAAACCAGGTTGTTTTGTGATAGGTAATTTTTATGTCGCCTCAATAGGTTTTGGGCACTAGGCCTACCCACACAAGTGAGGTACCATTTTTCTTGGAAGGCTTTGGGGAAGGTGGGGTGGGTGGAATTTTGTGGATCCACGCAGATTCGACAACTTTCCACCACAGAAATGTGAGGAAAATGTGGTTTTTTTAGACAAATTTTTAGGATTGCAAGGGATTCTGGGTAACAGAACCTGGTGAGACCCAGTCAAGTCACCCCATCATGGATGCCCCTGGGTGTCTACCTTTCAAAAAAGTATAGGTTTGCTAGGTTTCCCTAGGTGCCAGCAGAGCTAGGGCTCAAAAACTACAGCTAGGTCCTTTGCCAAAAAAGGGTCATTTTTCACTGTGAAATTATGGTGTGTCCATGTTGCGTTTTGCGCCGTTTCCAGTCACGGTCACTAGGCCTAGCCACACAAGTGAGGTACCATTTTTCTCGGAAGACTTTGGGGAACGCGGGGTGGGTGGAAATGTGTGGATCCACGCAGATTCCTGAACTTTCCACCACAGAAATGTGAGGAAAATATGTATTTTTTGACAATTTTTTAGGTTTGCAAGGCATTCTGGGTAACAGAACCTGGTGTGAGCCAGTCAAGTCACCCCATCCTGGATTCCCCTTGGTGTCTTGTTTTCAAAAATGTATAGGTTTACTAGGTTTCCCTAGGTGCCGGCAGAGCTAGGGTTAAAAAACTACAGCTAGGTACTTTGCAGAAAAAGGGTCATTTTTCGCTGTGAAATTGTGGCGTGTCAATGTTGCGTTTTGAGCCGTTTCCTTTCGTGGGCACTAGGCCTACCCATACAAATGAGGTACCATTTTTCTCGGAAGACTTCGGGGAACGTGGGATGGGTGGAAATTTGTGGATCAACGCAGATTACAGAACTTTCCACCACAGAAATGTGAGGGAAATGGGGGGTTTTCGACAATTACTTAGGTTTGCAAGGGAGTCTGGGTAAAAAAACCTGGTGAGAGGCAGTCAAGTCACCCCATCCTGGATTCCCCTAGGTGTCTAGTTTTTAAAAATGTATAGGTTTGTTAGGTTTCCCTAGGTGCCGGCAGAGCTAAGGTTCAAAAACTACAGTTTGGCACTTTGCAAAAAAGGGTCATTTTTGATTGTGAAAATGTGGTGTGTTCATGTTGCGTTGTGAGCCGTTTCCTGTTGTGGGCACTTTGCCTACCCACACAAGTGAGGTACCATTTTTATCGGGAGACTTAGGGTAATTCATATTTGTAAAGCAACTGCTATTACCAATTGACATTCGATATATTTCTGCCTTCCAAATGAAAGACAATGTGTAAAAAAATAAGTAATTTTGAAAAATGATCGATAATTCTCATGCTAGTATGAGTTTTCCCAGTTTCGGAAATGTGCAAATATCTACTGTTTCTAAACTCTACATTTTATTCCCATTTCAGAAATACATAGGTGGCTTTCATACCGATTTTTCCACGTATATATTTTCCCAGAATAATTGCTATATACCCGGTACATAATAAAAAACCATTGCAAGTCGCTGCTCAGTTTTTGGCTCTGGGTTCGTCGGCTTCTTGGTGAACCTACAAGTCCTATATATCCCCACAACCAGTAAAGTCCAGCAGATGTAATGGTATATTTCTTTTAAAGAGCTGTCTTGATTAGAAGAAGTTACAGGTGAAAACGTTGACACAAAAGGCTGTTTTTTTCAACTAATTTTCAATTTTTCCTATATTTAACTGTTAGTTTCTATAAAGAAACCTGGAAGGATCTACACAAATGACCTCTTGCTGAATTCAGAATGTTGTCTACTTTTCCAAAATGCATAGCTTTTATCCATTATTGCTTTCATACACATTTCTACCATTAACTGGAAGGGGGTTGAAAGCACAAAAAATAGCAAAAATAGGCAATGTCCCAGAAAAATGCCAAAACTGTGTAAAAAATGTTGCTTTTCTGACAAAAGTCTGCTTGTCCCTGAAAGATGGGAAGATGGTGATTTCAGCACTACAACCCCTTTTTTTGATTCCATTTGCAGGGAAAAAAACATGCTTTCTTCTGTAGCCCTTTTTTCGCATTTTTCCCCACAAAAACAAAATGTTGCTGTATTTTGGCTAATTTCTGGGTCCCCTCCAGGGGAACCCACAAGCCCTGGGTACCTTTAGAATCCCCATGGGAAAAAAGGACGCAAATTTGGTGTGGATACATTATATGGGTAAAAAGTTACAGGGGCCGAAACGCGAACTACCCCAAATAGCCAAAAAAAGGCTTAGCACGGGGGGGGAGGCAAGGCCTAGCAGCGAAGGGGTTAAGGGAAAGGTACGTATTGTTTGCCCAAGAACTAAAGAGCTTGAAAATCAAGTTGACATCCCAGAGCGACTCATAATGTGCGTTAGGGGGTCTTTTTAGTCTCACACCTTTCATTACTCTTCTTATTAAAGGATTACTGCCAATTGCCAAACTATTAACCAGAGCATGACCACAGGAAATTGCAGATCTATAACAATTGATCATCCTATAATAAAGACCAGAGTTAAAAGCATCTCTAGATTATTGGCAACCTATTGAACAAGGACTTCCATGGGATCCAGATCCCTTTCCACGCACCAACTACACCATTATTTCCAAACACCCCTGTATCTTTTTCTTGTTCCTGGGCCCATGAATCATCCAGTAAACCCTTAGCTTCTCCTGAAAGGCTACTTGATCCCCTGAAATCCTTCAAACAAGAAATTTAATCTTCCCCTGTAAGACCAAAGGGTGTTCCTCTCTGTCTGAACCCTGCAGTAGACACAAGGATACCAGGACCAGGTGTTGAATATCTACTGCAAGCTCAATCACTCCCAGGAACCAAACCTGAGACCTCCAAAAGGGAGTCACTAGAATAATGCTGCAGCGCTCTAATCTTACTTTCCACAGCACTCTCAGAATCATGGAGAATGGGGGAAAGGCATGTCCCTTGTTCCTTCCCCAGTACTGGAGAAAAGCATCCACAGCCACTGTTTTTGGATCCGGTCTCCAACCGAAATACAACGGTACTTGGAAGGTTAGTCTGCTTGCAAATATGTCAACCTGAATTGGCCCCCATAAGTCTTGTATCAGTGCGAAAACCTCTGGCTGTGGCATCCAATCACTGAAATCCCAGAGAAATCTAGAATTCCAATCCATCCTTATATTCTGAAGACCTGTAATATATATTTCGCTCTTAACACAATTTTGTGTTCCCAACCAAAATACCAAATTTGTTTTGCCAACTCTGCCAAGGCTTTCGACTTGCACCTCCCAATCGGTTTATGTATGAAACTGCTGTGAAATTGTCTAATCGAATCAGTGTGTTTGAATTTACCAACAAATCCTTGAAACTCATTAAGGCATTTAGACCAGACAACATCTCCAAACAATTTATGTGGAGTGACTGTTCCTCCTTTGACCATTTTCCACCTGTTTCTGAATTGCCTAGCTGGGCAAAGTCTGGAACATTCCCAAAGATGACCTTGCCATTCCATGCTTCAAGATTCCTCAGCCACCATTGCAGAGCCTCTCGAGCATCTTCTGATAGGGGGAGAGAATCCCCATACCAAAAACCTTTCCTTAAGCCCATACCTTTTAGTCTCTGTAGGCCCCTATAGTGTAGAGGGCCAGGGCAAATGGCCTGAATGGAAGATGACAAAAAACCCAGAACTCTCGCCAAATCTCTTAGAAAGTATTGATGCTTTGGACAAAACTGATCTCACCTCCTTTAACTTTGTCACTTTCTTGTGTGGAAGAACTAATTGAGATACAATTGATTCTACTTGGAAACCCAGAAACTCTATTGGGCGGATTACGAGTCTGGAGGTCTTGCGATCGCCAGACTCATGGTGGTGCAGCAGTGGTGGTCCCCCATGGTGCTAATTACGACTTCCAAAGTCGTACCACCACAGCGCAAAATTATGAGCAGGGACTGGCACAGTCCCACTCAGCATATCACAAGTTCTATCACCAACAGCCTTTTCATGGCAGAGCCCTGTCATGAAAAGGCTGGTGGTGCAAAACCAAAGGGGATCTATAAGCCCCCTATGGCCCCCCATCATGGGGAAACATTCAGGGGGGCACAACGGGTGGCCCCCTGTCTGTTTTCCCACAAAGTTCTAGCACGGCATGGACGGTGACGTCCATGCTGTGCTGGAACTTTTTTGCCATTCACATTGCGGTGCCTGTTTTCCAGGCACTGCCATGGGAAAGGTAAAGGACCACGGGCAGTATTAGAAGTTACACATTTTTAACTCGTAATACTGCCGGCAGTCCTTGCGCGGCTTTGGCGCAGCAGAGCCGGTGTTGAGCCGGCGCCGTTGCGCCAAAGACGTAATCGGGCCAAATGTTCTGTGTGGAGACCATTACAGACTTCTCTGTATTTACTATGAAGCCCTAGCTCTCCAAGAGCTCTATCATCCAATACAGATGCTTCACATGTCCTGGGACTTAATGAGGATATCATCTAAGTATATAATTAGTCAAACTCCTCTCTGTCTGAGGTAGCTTACCAAAGGACGAAGCACCTTGGTGAAACACCACGGAGTCGAAGACAGCCCAAAGGGCAGGCAGAGGACTTGATAAATAACGCCACTCCATGTGAAGCAAAGATACTTCTGGCTGTCCCTGTCCATGGGTATCATGAAGTAGGCATTTTTAAGGTCCATTATTGCCAGCCAATCACTGCCTGCAAAATGTCCCTCAACAGATGGATACCCTCCATCTTGAAATGTCTGTAGATTTAAAGCTTGTTTAATTCCCTTAAGTTTCTAACAGGGTGACAGCCTGTGTCTTTCTTTTTTATGAAAAAAACGTGCTCACAACGACCCCTGATAATTCCTGTTCTGGGGCCTGAATTAATGCCCCTCTGTCTAACATCTGGGACAGTTCTGAGTATATGAGAGATATTTTCTCTTAATCCAAAACTAACTCTTTTGGTCTTATCAATTGAACTGGACACTCCCAAAAGTCTACTCCGAAATAACCCTGGGCGGGTAACTAGGCTCCGTCAGCAGAGTTTATGTAGTTTTGCCTACTCCGCGTCCCGTTGCGAACGTGGAGTTCAGGCAAAACTACGACTCCATGGCGGAGGGTAGAGGAATTAAAATTAATTAAAAGGCACTTACCTGCCCCGTGGCTGCCTCCTACCAGACACCGCCACTCTCCTGCCTCCTCCTCGCCGGCCTGCTTCACTGATGACCCCTATGTTGTATGTCTTGCAAGTGTGCAAGCGGAAGACATATAACTTAGGGGTTATTAGTGAAGCAGGACGGCGAGGAGGAGGCAGGAGAGCGGCGATGTCCAGGAGGAGGCAGCCACGGGCAGGTAAATGCCTTTTAATTAATTTTACTTATTTTGGCTGGGGGAGGGCGCGGAACGTAGCAAAGTTCCACGGAGTTGCTTTCCAACTCCGTGGAACTTTGCGTAGATGCACTACGCCTCCTCTGCCCAGGGTTACTCTGAAACCTCCAGCGGTTTCTAACACCCAGGTGTCCTGTGTTATTTTTTTCACAATTGTGAATAAACAATCTTAACATTACCCCTACCTTTACGAGGGAAGAAGAAGTATGGTCACCTTAATATTCTGGTTTTGAGGTCCTAGACCTTCCTCCACAGTTTCTTGATATTCTCCCTCTCTGGGGTAAAAGTTTGAGTTTTAGTGGTAACCTCTGCCACAGGTACCCAAGCTTCTTTGTACTTGTGGGTAAAATTGGGACATAAACGTTCAATGGCTGACAGACAATCCCCTCCTGTCAGCCCTTCCAAAAATAGCCCGTAAGCCATAGACGCTGCGCATGATAGTTTGAGCCTTACTGAAAGCTGTGAAGGTGGAAATATATTTTCCTAGTGATTTCATGAAGTTTGATCATATATAAGACTCTTAGTATCCTCCATGTCCTCATTAATACCACCTTCTGTCTCTCCGTAATCAGTTTAGCATTACCATTACCCAGCCTACATATGGCACGCTGTGCCCAACCTCTCATAAGGTCAATGTTTATTGAACCATTCTTTCCCCTGGCATCGTCTGCCATATCTAAAATACGTGTGAGCAGGCCCAATATATCAAGGACTTTATCCTGACATTGTTTCAAACATTTTTCGATACACTTTCTGCGGTCCTTTCCGAATTTTAATAGAAAGGTTATAAGTTCTGGGTCCAGATTGGGTGTATTGCACACTTTATCCTCTGTAGAGGGTCTAGGACACTCAGTTAGTAATAAATTGCAAGTTTCCTTGTACAGTGGCTTCTTTACCCAATGAGTAAGGTACTTTGTCACGTGGTCCATTGTCCACCATTCCACGCTGCACGGATGTTTAATTGTAATGCGGTTAAACATCTCACCCTCAAAGGGGTCCTTAACCTCATGGGATGTAGAGGTGTGTGCTTCAGATCCTCATCTGGACACCCCAAGATATCATAGCTGTCCTGGGGATCAAATATAAATTCATCCATTTCCATATCATCATAGGCAATGTTCTGCACCAAGGAGTTAAGACTGCCCCGTGAATCTTTTGTGCCACGAAGGTCACTCCTTCCCATTATGCTGCTACGGACAATCTTTCTGTGTGCCCCGTCAAGGTGGCCTCTTTCTTTTGTACTGCTAAGAGCACCACTCTGTATTGTAGCGCAGAGGCATAGTTGAACGCCTTCTCAATATGTTTCCTCTTATGGGAAACCTTGCTCCTTCTCTGGGGTTCAAAGGTAGATGGGAATCTCCATCTGAGAGGGAAAAATAATTCTCCTCTACAGGGGTCCCCCTCTTCTTCTTAGTGAATGCGGCATCCACCACCTCTTTCACTGAGGACCTAAGTTCCTCCTCTAAAAACCTTTTTAAGGATTCTGCCATGAGCTCAGATACTTCATGGGTTTGAGGGTTAGTGGCCTCAATAATTGGTATGGTAGGTAACTTAGAATTTATAAGTCTTGGGTGCCTGGGGTGCCCAGGAAAATCTACTCACAGTTTGTTAAGAACAACAAGTGCTGGTTTCAGAATTTAATAGCACTTTCTCAAGCAAAAGAAGAGACAACTTTTTTAGTTAATTTGCCCATTTTGCTATTAGGTGGAAGCAAAGATCCTTTATAAACAAAAATGTGAGAATGGAGGAACTGCCCGAAGCCTCTGATGTCCTCTATCAGAAGCCAAGAGGTCATGCCCCCTTTAATCTCCTTCATATCTACAGCATATTTCAGGTTGCAGACTTTTGCCACTACAATATCGGCGACTATTTTACTTTCTTAATTAAGCCCACGCCGATAAACCAATAAATCATTAGCAATTACATTTACCTGGCCCAACCGTAAATTAGATGGGCATATTACAAAATGCACTAAAAATCGATATTTCAACTGGTATAATAATAACAAATATTCAGTAATTGTTATAAAATAAACAGTAGCATAATAAAGTATATTTGTTAAGTCAGTAAAGGATAAAAGAAATTCATGTACTTATCTTGCTGAGAAGCAGCTAATAAAAGCGGATGTTTTATGATGTATTACTATTCTTTAAAGGGCTGTATGTTGGGGCAGCAATAAAAGCTTTTTGCATAATGGTAGCCTCTACTCTTGTAATGAAATCCAGGAAAGTTTACATGTCTTGGGGCCCTCAACTATCAACTCTTCTTCAGAAGATATTCATGATCACGAATCTATGTGTTTAGAAACAGCAAGACATGAAGAATATGACAAATTAATGAGCTTCTTAGTAAACAGATTTTTTTTACTTCAAAACTCAACAGAACATGAACCTTTGTAAATGCCTTTGAACATTCGTCCGAAATGGTGACGGATTATGGTATATTGATAGTAAAACTTCACAATGCTGCAAATGGGAAACTCAAAGTTAAAAAAGTATATAGTACAACCCATCATAAAGTAAACTAAAGAATACAACAATATTTTCAAGTTGGGTGCACCTCTTAGTTGTGAGGTTAAAAAAAAAGCAAAAACACATTGATTCACCTGAACAGTAACTAAAAACAGCAACACAGCCTGAAACAGCAACACAACCTGAAGCCATCTAGCAGAATACATTATGCAATGTATTAAAAAGGAAAAACACATGTTATGGCCTGATGTATGAAAGTGGCTGATTGCTGCAGTTTTTGCTTGTGCTCCCACCAACCTATCTCTTTGTTGTGTGAATGTTCATGGCCCTAGTATCACAAAGGGATTTTATGGCAAGACAGGAAGCTAGCATTTTGAGTTAAACCTTTCATTCACTCTTTTGAGCAGCAACACTTAAAGGTACCCAGAATTAGAACTTAGAAAAATCGAACTTTCAAGTCCTCTAAAATCCCTCTGTCCACCATTTTCTTTCTCTTTTATTTGCTGCTTCTAAACAGATAAGTGTGATAGATAAGACGATTACTTATAAAGTTTTAGAATAGATGTTTATTATAGAGATTAAGTGTGGATATAAATTGTTTGCTTTGCATAAGGTTTGTAATTGTAACCCAATTTAGGGGTGTCATTTTTATTTCCTTAAGGTACTACTAGTGTAAAGAAAGTTATAAACTAGGAGAAAACATAGATTAACAGATTTTTACAAACATAAAATATTGATTCAAATGGTTGGCAATGATTATAAATATGAAGGTATTTTAATAAGGCAAAATGTTATTAAAATTGTTACCGTATGATAACGCACACCGCGTGCACTACTGGTTCATTTTCAAAGCCGAAACGGGCAGGATCAGAATACCTGATGGAGCAGCCATCTTGAATTGGGCTACGCATCGCAAATGATGTGTTTAAAAACATTTCTATAGGAATTAGAGTGCAGAATGTCGGCACAGTGCTTGTGAGGCATTATTTTACAGGAAATAAAGTGTGTTACAGCAGCGCTGTATACACATCAGGAGACAGAACTTTTTGGGCATCTGGTTGCCTAGCAACGCATTCTCCGTAGAGATCGTTGTGAAGCACAACACAGCAACTGAGCATCTGATAAATAAATAACTTCAGGAAGGAAAAATATAGGGAATTTTATAAATAATTCAATACAGAGAGTAAAATAAACTCTAAAGAAAATAAAAATGAGTGAACTAGCTTCAGGGGAGTTGAGTCAGGAGGAATTAATGAGAAAAATAATATCTCAAGAGATGCAATTGGCAGTTAAAGAGACGGTTTAAGAAATTTTGAAGAACAAGAGACCATATAAAAAACAGGAGGATGAGGAATATTTTTCAATCTGTGAACGAGAAGGAGATTTCAATAGGGTTCCACGTGGAAAGTGTTTAAAAAAGAGAGAGCATTTAAAAATGCAAACAAAAGGAAAGGAGTCGCGAGTGGCTCACAAAGATTTGATGTCCAGAGCGACATGCAGGATGGACAGTCTAGCTCTGCAAATGAAGAAGAAAAATATGATGATTTGGAGCAAAGGGGCAAACGTAACGATCTAGATGAGAACATTTTAGATTTAAACTATAACGATCATATGGAAAAGGAATTAAAGGACAGCTATAAGAATAGATAAAAAGGAAAGAGATCAATAGCTGATCCAATGGTGACAAATTATTTGATCCGAAAGACACTCAGCACCCAAGGAGTAAAGGTTGGTGCCACTAGAACATGTGGCTGAATATATAAAACACTGGATAAGAAAACCTTTGGAAAGGATGAAAGAAATAATATGAGTGCAGAATGCTTGCGTCCAATTATAAAAGATAAGGTGACTGCTACACCTAATATTGACACTGAATTGAATACTTATTTTTTCAAGATGGGTAGAGACAATAGGAAAGGATTAGAAAAATTATTAAAACAATACCAGGACAGAGTTTTGAATATTCTTGGTCGACTGGCTAGAATGTCTGACTTGGTGAGAGAAGCCTAACTTAAGGGCTTCGATTTAAGTATATTCCTTTTGAGAGGGCGGTGTCAGAGAGACATTTGTTTGCTAGGCAACACTAATGCTGGTCTTTTGGCACAATGTTACAAAACTATTTTTACGTGCATCAACCCGAAGTTAGGAGATTTGGGTATGAAAGAATCAAGTGACGATGCCAAAGTGCTCCTATTTAATGAGGGTATGGTTAAAAGTATAGGAAAGTATGTGCAGACTTTCCCCAGTCTAGATAAGTCACAGTTTTCCATAAACTTTTTTTTCGGGAAAGAGTTTTTATGGGAGGCCTGGGAAGAGAGGCAAACTCCCAGCCCTGGATACTATAAGTCTCCTAATACAGGAAATCAAGGAAGTGGTTATTATCGACCAAATCCAGGATTCTATCCCCAAAGAGGGGGAGGGAGGAAGAGCTAGACCTTCTCGGGTCAGGAAAAAATGTGAATACAGGACAGGATGTGTATATAGAAAGATTTTGGTTTACCCAAAAAAAGGTGCGAGGAAGGCTAAAGTATATTCAGAAGCAATGGGAAGAAATAACGTTAGATCCATGTATATAAAACTAAAAAAAATCAGGTTATCAAATAGATTTTGAATCAGACCCAATCCAAATAAAGGAGCCCAAGGAGTTAATTTTTCAAAAAGATCAAGAGAATATTGTACCAGAAGAGGTGGCGCAAAAAATGCAATAGTGGAAATAGGACAAAGTAGGTTATGTCAGTACCCAGTTTTAAATGATGGAGACCGGTAATGAATGTAAAGAATTTGAGCGTTTTTACAACAGACAGACATTTAAAAATGGAAGGTATTAATCTCCTCAGAGATATGTTACAAGAAAGGGACTGGTTAGTGAAGTTGGATCTCAAAGACACCTATTTCCCGATGCCAATAAACCCAAAGAGTCAGAGATTTTTACAATTCAAGTGGAAAGCCAGTATGTATCAGTTCTACCCTTTGGCCTGTCTTCAGCTCTTTGGTGCTTTACAAAGATTTTGAGACCTGCAGTGGTTTATTTGAGAGAAAGGGGTGTAAGTGTGATATTCTAGTAGAATGATATTTTGATTATGAGTCAAATTCTGGAAGAGTTGAAATCTTATTTACTTTTACTAAGAGGGTTCATAGAGTCACTAGGATTCATAGTAAATGTGGATAAATCAGTTCTGAATCCGAGCCAAAGACTGGAGCTTTTAGGATTTGTAGTAGATACAGTGACTAGTCAGTTACAGCTTCTAGTAAAGTACATATGGAAAATAAGAGAAGAGGTGAAGTATGTGATAAGGAAAGAGGAGATAAAGTTGAGGGATTTTGCATCTGATTGGTCTACTCTCATCTTCGATACAAGCAGTTTTTCCAGGAGCTTTACATTATAGAGCATTACAAAGATTAAATATGCCGGATTAGCAAAAAGTAGAATGGTATGGAGACAGAATAATAAATAACATGGAAGCCAGGGAGGAGTCGAAATGGTGGATGGAAAATTTGAAGGAATGGAATGGTAGAGGATTTATTCTGGAAACAGATGCCAGTATTTCAGGACAGGGAGTGCTGTGTTCAGGTCAGGAGACAGGGGGAGTCTGGAACTTGATGGAAAAGGAGAAACATATAAATTGTTTGGAAATGAAGGCAGGTCTGTTTGCCCTACTCCATTTGAGACAGCAGATACAAGGTAAGTCAGTATTATTGAAAATGGAAAATGTTACTGCAGTGACTTATTTCAACAAGTTAGGGGGCAGCAGATCAAAGAATTTAGCCAACTTAGAGAAGGAAATGTGGTATTTTTTTTTGGGAACACGAAATGTAATTGAAAGCAGAGTATTGACCAGTGATCTACAATGTTGTGGCAGATTGGAATTCCAGACATCTGACTGATTGCAGTGAATGGAAGTTGCAGAAGAAGTATTTCAAGGAGATACAGAAATGTTTGGGCTCATTAGGGGCAGATCTGTTTGCTTCGAGGTTAACTTTTCAGCTGAAACATGACATCAGCTGGAGACCAGATGTCAGGGCTAAGTAACTTTCGGAACATCACAGGAGCAGAATGATGACAGTTCCCAACTCACCTCTCACCTCTCAATACGTCCCTGTCAGGTTTTGATTAATCCTTTACAGGTAAGTACCAGGGGGGGAAAGGGGAATGGGATAGAGAAGAGACTGCCCGTTTGTTCTTCTGTTAGTTCTCTGCCTAGTCTTCTTCTTTCTTCTTATGAGACTGTTGACAAATACATTTCTATCATACTCTTACTTAACATCTAAAACTCATGTAAACATAAATGTTATAACTTGTCTTACCAGGAACCTTTCATGGGCTTGCCTCTCTTCTAACTTCTCGTATGTTGCTTATTGGTATACATTTGGTGAGAAGTCTTTCTAATTAGCATTTTCTTATCTGTTTACAGGAAGTGCCAGAACTCTTCTATGTCTGTTTCTCAACAAGGAAAAGAACAAGGTAAGTTTACATTTACTGTGGTTTCTACCCTTACATAATCGTTTTTTAACCTTCTCTAACTTACTTTTGTAGAGTCCTAGCAATCTCTTAATAAGTCTTCTTCTTAGTTACTACTGAATCCAATATGAACGATTGGCTTTGAGTAGTAGTCACACTGGTTCTTAATTGTTGGTTGAAACGTATCGTATTCTCGTTAATTTCTTCTACACTCCAGAGTTTAACACTGAGTCGCGTGATACTGCTCACACGCTCTTCAGTAATGACCAGATTCTCTTATGCTGACTCTACTGTCGAGGATTTCACACAAATTACCCAACTCTTCAAATAATGTACAAATAAGGTTTGAAAAGGACACGTGAGAAAAAGCGTGGAATATTCTCTAATCACTGTTGCTAAATAAGGAACACTATTCTAGTTCCTGCATCAAGTTTTTGTACTACAGTTTTTCCTTGCGTGAAGTGAGCGTCTCCGAAAAGAGACGCTACTTCTTTAGACTTGCGCGCTGCTTCCTGACTGCTTTCTGAGCATGCGTCTAAAGACTTCACTAACCTGGAATTTCAGGAACCTTAGGAACCCGACTCCGATGAACCCGATGTCCCAAGAACGGCACCTGACTAACTTCTTCGTGACGGTATACAAGGTAGGTCTGAACCCGGGAAAGCTCTCGGTGAAGTGCGCCATAGAACGTTGGTGAGCACTTCACCCGAGCTTCACTTAGTGTGGGATAAAAGCTAGACCGCTAAACTGCGGGTATGCTGGCGGCCATCTTAGATGTCCAGCGTCGCCAGCATACTCGCCAACTAAAAGCACAGTGAGATTTAAATGTGGAATGCTGTGTAGAAGGGGCAGACACAAGGGCTACAACAGGGTCACGAGGAGGAAAGCTCCCGTGAACCCTGACACCAGATCAGGTGAAATTGAAGTCTATGCATTCATGCAGGATTGGACATGGATGAAGGTGTATGCATTTCCACTGTTTTCCATGATTCAGGTGATGTTATTACAGTGCAGGAAACAGAATGTTAGATAGTGTTAGTGACTCCATTTTGGGAAACTCGGGCTTTGGTTCCTACGGTGTTGGAGAGGGCTATGGAGATGCCTTATTTGATCAGGTCATGCAAGGGTCTCTTAAAAGCAGTGGAAGAAAGGGAGCATCTTCTAGTGGAGTCAGGTTTGCTCAACCTTCTAGTCTGGAAATTTTCACGGAATCAGAAATATTAACAGACCTTTTGGCGACAGTTTCAGGGTTACTCAATGAATCTTGAGCACCAGGATCCAAGGAGTGATATAGAAGTGCATGGGGAGATGGGTTAAATTGGTGCTTGGAAATAGATTTGGATCCCATGGAGGCTGATAAAGTAGAAGTGGTGAATTTTTTAGCAAAATTGTTTGACAAAGGTCTATCTTACAGAACCGTCAATTGTTATATATTGGCTGTGGCAGCAGGAGATTCTTTAATTCAGGGAATTTCTGTTGGAAGAGGTCCATTAATTTGTAGAGTAATGAAAGGGATTAGGCTAAAAAGACCTACGAAGCCTCTGTATCAGTCTCTTCGGGATGTGGACTTTGTTTTAGGGTTGTTTCAGAAATGGCCTAGTAATAAATACTTAGGAGTGTGAGAATTGACATGGAAACTAGGGTACTATGTTGTGTTTAATTTATTTCAGAAGAGTGTCAGACGTAAGGGCATTAGAGATTTTGAATAGATTTTTTCTACCTACAGGGGTGTTATTCAAAATATAGAAAAACTAAATAACAATATCAACTTCTAAGTTTAGGTAATTCCCCGAAATTGTGTGTGGTAAGATCCAAAAGGAATATGAAGCTAGGATGATAGAAAAAAGATGTTCAGGAGTGGATTAGTTACTGATTTATTTATAAATGTTTCATATAGCACGAACATGGCCCATGAAGGTATCATAGCGCTTTCCAAATGGTCATTTGGAACAGTACAATTAAAGCAAACCGCAACTATTCTTATGAGCAACCATGGTTAGTGGGGTTAAGTTGGTAATGAAGGAGGCAGGTATAAATTTGGATGAGTATAAGGCGCATTCCGTCAGGGGTGCCATGGCGAGTGAAGTATTGATGTCTGGAGGGAGTTTGGAAGACATTTTGAAAGCAGCACATTGATCACATGTAGCTATATTTAGGAAATTTAGTTTTAGACCTATAGATTACGTTTCATGCTACTCTATGAGAAACTTTGAGCATGTATAATGCTAGCTTCATGTCTTGCCATAAAATTGGGATTCTTGAAGGTTTCTTGTGTTTAGAATTGCGATTCTATTAAAGACAAGGATGCTAGCATATCCCGACACACTCTTCCCAAAACTTGGGAGGAGGTGTTTTTTTTTTTTTTTTAAACGAATAAAATACAGTGTTAAAGATTGTTTAGGAGACTAATACGATTTATTAACAAGATTGTTTCAGGGAAAAGATATATTATGAGTTTATTTTTTCAGAACAGTTACATTTACAAGATGAGATTAAGAAGAATCAGAAGTACAATTTAAGACGAGAAACAAAAGAGGAAAACATGATGGACAGAGGGATTTAAGAGGACTTGAGAGTTCTATTCATTGTGATGTATGTCTAACTTTTAAGTTTTGCTGCTCAGAAGAGTAAATAAAAGGTTTAATGCATAGTGCTAGTTTCCATGTCTTTACTTAAATCATGATTATAAATACAGAAAAACCTTTAATAATCGCCATTCCATTCCAACCTTCACATTGGTAAACGGTCTCTTTGTATTTTAGCTCCTGTCCCTACAAGGAATTTATCTGGTAATGAAAACTCTCTATGTGTAACCACTTTTCTGTGCAAATATTCACAGAAATCAACTCTTAATTTTCAACATGTATAATCCTTTTGACATTTCTAATTCTTTCCTGGGAAGCTACTCTCTTATGCTGCTAGGTTAGCCCTCATAGCAGTGCCCTTTTAAGGATTTATGGTGCCATGGACAAGACATATTTTTCCTCCCCCTGTTCAGAACCAACTTACGTTTATCACCCATTTTCAACATATTCAAATTCTCATAAAACCAAACAATATAGAGTTGTATTTTAAACTCTCAGAAACAAGTAAATTCAAAAACAGTTGAAAGCCCAAGCAGCCTGGAATCCACTATCCAAACAGAACCAGAAGACCACAAACTAATCCCCCTTGTCCTCTGGCATTCTCTGAGTATGTTCCACCATTGCATTGGCTGAAATGTGACAATTTTCTCCTCAATGTAATTCCCTTCTACTTCCCCTGCCATTGCACCTCTCCTCGTCTTTCCATTTGCACAGTTCTCTGACCAGTCAGTGATGTTCAGCTTTGCCAAGAATGGAAATGGGAGGGAGCAGGAGACAGGGCAAGGACAGATTTATAAAGTGAATGGTATAGTGAGAGAAGAGAATTAGAGAGATACGTGAGGTGGTGACATAGATGAAGTAGACTGTGAAAAGTGAGGTAGGCAGGGATGTAAAGAAAGAGTTAGGTATAGCAAGAGAGTCACAGAGATAAGTAACATTCAATGGTAAGGATCAAAGGGAGAGTAAACTATAGAAAGGATAATACAATATAACCTTATAGTCTGCTGCCGAGGGCTATACTGGTTGTTAAGAGCCCTGAACCCAAGTTATAGGGCTGGGTTGCAGGAGAGAGTCTATAACAAGGGTAAGGGGCTTTAATAGTATAGCCCTTGGCACAAGGGCTATAAGGCTATTAGAACATTCCACCCACTAAGGGCAGAATGCTCTACCTTTAAAAAGGGAGAAACAGGAAAACATACATTGGAATGCAGGAGCAGGAGGATTATACCCGCCATTATAAGCCCAGAGCAACTCTCTTGTATTCAATAGAGCTCCCAGCTTTCTAGTGTTCTAATGTAGAGTGAAAGGGGGATGGGAAACGCCAAGAGGTGAGCTAGATAGAAAAGTAAGATATACAAAGAGATGAGTTGGAGAGAATTAGACACAAAGCAAGTTAGAGGTAGATGTAAGATGGAGAAACTAGAGAGGGAGAGAGAGGAGCACTATCAAAAATGAAGTATAAAATGACAGAAGAGAATAGTGAGGCAGAGAGAAAGATAGAAAGAGTGGTTATGAATAGGAAGAGAAATGAGGTGCAGAGGAAAAAGAGGAGAAGCCACGAGACAGAGTGGGATGAAAAATAGAGGTGAGGTTGATACAGTAGCAGAGAAAGAGCATGGCTAGAGAGAGATTGGTGAGGTACAATGAGGAGTAGAGAGTTGAGGCAGGGATTAGTATAATTATAGAGAAATATAGAGACGGGGGGTACACAAGGCAAGCTGAAATAGAGAAGGAGGTATAGAGAGATGAAAGAGAAAGGAGGTAATGATAGGTAAAAAGAAGTTTAGAGAAAGAGAGGCTATGAGAAAGGAATAAAGTCGTGAGTGATGTGAGGTAGAGGGAAAATATATGAAAAGAAAGTGGGTGTGGAGAAGCAAGGTAGTGAAAGAATGGTGAGGTAAATTGAAAGGCTAGGTAGTGAGAGATATGTGTGGTAGACAGAGAAATTGGGTAGAGAAAGTGATAAGTTGGAGTGTGGTGAGGTACAGAGAAGCAGGGGTGAGTTAAAGAAATAGGAATTTGAGAAAGAGGGGAAGTAGATAGAGGAGAGATACAGGGTGGTGAAATGAAAACAGAGAAATGAGATGCAGAGACAGGTGAGTTCACGAGAACTGGGGTTATGAGAGTGGAGAGAAAGGTTGTGAGAGAAGGACAGACAGGAGGGGCAGGGAGAGATGTACTAAAATAGATGAAATAGACAGAGGTGATGTAGGGATCAAGGGTAGGTACATTAAGATATAGAGCTAAGTAGAGTTTTATAATGTGGAAAGCATCCGATTTAGAACCATTTATCATGAATGAATATGAATAAGTATTTACATAAAGTATTAATCTAATACTGTGTACTTGTGTGGTGCCTCTGAATTAAGTGTAATTCATTTTAATAACACCAAGAGGGTAGCTGGTGGTTTGAGGAGCACCAAGCACTGGACACGTTTGCTCCAATTACCTTAGATAACTTTTTTTTATTAATGTGAATCTTCCTAACACCACTTCAGAAATAAAAGTATGTCATAACTAAATAATGCGATCTTGTGGATGTATGAGCCACATGTAATGCCCCTAAAAGAATCTAAAATTCTTATGTGGTTCATCAGAGGTTCAGTACTCACATCAAAGAGTAGTCAGGACCTGGGTATTCCTGACTACTACTTCCATGCAAAGCAATAGAGGTGGATGTGGCGGTGAACTCCACTATAATCTCACCAAGGAATTCTTCCATGACTTTCTTCAGAAAGTACCAATCCACCCAATCAAAAGCCTTTAATACTGAGTGACTCACCAATGCTAGGACCTTCCTTATCTTAAGATTCTAAACCAGGTGTCTTTTCCTGCATACATTGTCATGTGTCTGTCTGCCTTTGGTAAACCCACATAAATCAGGGTGGATCGCATCTGGGAGTGCCTGCTCTAGTCTGGTAGCTAGGATATTTGTGCATTATTTGGCATCAATATTAAAGTAAATTCAAAGTGTCAAAAAGAAGCACAAATTTAGGGGCCAGTAAGGCAGAGTAGGCCTTGTAAGATAGATCAATAAACCAATTCAACTAGTGCCATATCAATGAATTAATTGCTCTTTTACCTTTTTTGATAATGATGGGTTCTTCCACAAATAAGGACTCAGAAGGAGGCATCTTTGGAATCTTTGGCCTAGAGACATAATTGCCCTGTTCCGCAGGAGAAGTTTGCTCAGTGGTATCTTTCTTGATCATCAGCAAACTCCCACCCACCAATCTAATATTTTTACATAGGATTATTCTACTTCCTCTCTTAGGTAGTGGACCAGAAAAGTCCCAACTTTATTACCCTTGTCATATGAAGTTTTCTTTAAGTGAAGAAGTGTACCCTCTTCCTTACTGGTGAATATTGTTCTACAGTGACCCCTTTTATGTTTCATCATCTTTCTTAATAATGGCCTGGTGTTTGTATTCAGATTCAGGTGGCTTCAGCTCTTCCACCAATTTCAAAAGGTCTAATCAGTGGATTCTTCATAGTCTTGCCATTGCAGCTTTGAACCTGTCTCTCATAACCACCTTAAAAACATAGTATATTCTTGTCTCAGACACCTCCTCTGTCACGTTATTCTCAAAATAATCCTTAATATGAATTGCCTTTTCTTTTTTAATGATCAGATACCTTATTAGTGTTGAGTGCGAGATCCAGTGTCCATTTAAAGGCAATAACACTGAGGTCCATAACTAATAAGACAGGAGTAGGGTCTGATATTGAAGCCACTCCCACGCCACATCTGAAACTAAGGAGATTAAACTGCGGGTTACTGGCACCTTGTATACACAGGAGGAGGTGTGACGTGCAAGTGAGAAGAATGAGCACCGTCTACTGTCCAGGTTCAATTCTCACCAAATATCTCAGGACATCTAATCAAAGCTTCAATCATCTGGAAAAGACCGTAGATCAGCTGACATTCCTGCCCGAACTGTCCTTAGCCGTGCCCTAGACAGAATTAAGTACCCGGTCAATATAACTTCTCTAGCCACAAAGCCAGCTAGCACTTGCAGAAAGTTTTACAACCATTTAGCTTGGCCCAGGTTTGTAATGTAAATATTCACAACAATTATACTCTTACCGCCACAGATGCCCCATACCATTAAATAAACCCCTTCCTTGTCTCTATTGCAATCAGATAGCCCATTATGGAAAATAGCGCCACCCCATTGCACCTAGTAACCCATTTGCTTGCAATACTTTTCTCCCTTATGTCCCTTGTCACTAGGCTTGATAAAAGTGTCACCTGGGTATGGGGTCTAACTCTAAGGATATTGGAGCTTGACTTTCCCCTGTAATCACTGTAAATCATAATCTTCCAAGTGTAATGGTCTTCTCCTGAAACAGGAGCTACTGCAAAACTCCTTGTGGCTGGATTCAGGATGGTCCACAAGATCACGAGCTCCATCACACTCATATGATGGAGGAAGAGATAAGCAAGCAGCGTCACCAAAGAAGTCATTCTTCTCTCCTCACCTCGACAACTGTGACATACTCCACACTCCTCCATCCCTCGGCATAACTACATTCTTTTTCACTTGAATGATGCCTTTCAGACACCAATACTTAGATCTACCTTTTGGCTCCCACACAGGTTTCTTCACAAAACCCAACTCACCCACACTCCACTTCCTACCACACACACCATGCTTACCATCAAACTGATTTTTATGCCCCTTCTGGTGATCTTTGACTGCTTGGAAGTCCACCACTTCACACGTTTCCTACTATCCAACCATGCTGGTTTGAGTTTAGAACCAGCAAACCTAACCTTCAAACACTGGAAGGGTGGGACGTTACTTATTACATTGGGAGTATACAATGTTCCCACAACTTCTCACAGAGAACTATCTTGAGAGATACCCTGTTCTGCAGTGCAGTTTGGACACATGCCCTAACAAGATGGTTAATGCTTTCCTCAATACCCTTCACCTGAAAGAATACAAGGTGGTGCAATGATGTACAATGGTATGCTCATCTAAAAATTCCTTCATCTCTCCAGACATACATTGCGCACCATTGTCAGTGATGATGGTTTTAGGTATGCCTTTGCATGCAAACACATCTCTCAGGAACTCCAAAACTCTCCTGGTGGTTATTGGGTTTACATACAGAACTCTAAAACCCTCCTAGTGGTTATAGGGTTTACACAACAGACAGAACCCCAGTTAGATGTATAATCCACCAAAACTAGGACAAATCTTTCTCCTGGTGACAACAATTCAAAAGGGCCCACAATTTCCAGCCCCAGTTTGCTCCAAGGCTCTACAGGTATTTCAGCAGGAGACAGTGGGGCTGTCCTAGCTGACCTAGACTTCTCATTACCCACACACTGAAGGCAATACTGCGCCACACGTTCCACCTCTCTGTCCAAACTAGGCCACCAATAGCGCTCTCTCACCTTGGACTTGATCAGGTTCCTTCCCAAATGCTCCTCATGAGCGAGATTGACCATTTTGTTCCACAATCCCCTTGGTGGAACTAACCGACCCTCACAGCATAACTCCCCAATAACAATACTCAGTTACTCTCTGATATTCCAGAAAGCCTTGGTATCTCCTCAACAGCTCAGAGGCTAGGCCAACCTCCCACCACATAGTCCATTATCAACCTCCTTACATCTTCCTTAGCCACTACAGACTCCCTTTCTGCCCTGCCAATGGCCGACACCTTGACCCACATGACAGGACGATCCGCATCAGTCAAAAGGGATTTCTCTACTATTAACTTGGGCAAACAGTCCGTGGGAACATCCTTAGCACCTGATACACACTCAACACAATAAATGAATTACATCAAGCTCTCCGTCCATCGTTTAATGTGCGGCGTGGTATTCTCAATATTCCTACAACTCAACAACTGGACCGAGGGCCTATGATCTGTTCTAAAGACAACTGGTAAACCCCACAAGAAAAACTTAAAATGGTGTATCACCCACGTGCATGCCAAAGCTTCATGTTCTATAACTGAATATCTTTCCTCAGCACCTTTGGAGAGAGTGCGAGGCTAAGGCCAGCACCTTTTCATCACCTTCCACTACCTGAGACAAGACCACAACCAGACCTCTCAAGCTGGCATCCATCGTGAGAATGGTCTTCCTGGGGGCCTCAAAATGTCCTAGGCATCTTGTCATTTCCTTGTTTAACAAGCTTAAATGCTTTCTTAGACTCCTTAGTCCAGTCAACGCGCGCACCTTTTTTGAGTGGAGTCTGGTAGGTTGAATCACGCTGGCATAGTTTGAACAAACTTGAAGTAATACGCTGGCAGGCCCAGAAATGGCCGACTCCAAAGACGCATTAAGGCATGGGCAAAGTGGGCTCTGGCCCAGGGCCCCAGCCATTCAGGGAGCCCCCAGATAGAGCCAGCTCTGTTCTGCAGAGTCCTGCCCTGATGACCTTGAATAATTCTGAAACAGATTGTTTTAAATACTGTTTTCCTTTCACTTACTTTTAATGTGGGTGACCTGTGAGTCTATTACAGACATTTTGCAGGGAAGTGTTGTGTTTGTTTCATGCAGAATCCATATAAAAGTGTCTTTTAGATCAAAACCGGACCTCCCTTATGAGAAATGTGAGGGTGTCACAGGGATTATTTCCAATAATATTAGTGAGCTGCTGCTGTATTTCAATATTGAAAACACACATCACTGTCCCTGAATATCAGATGTAAACACACACAGGATTTGGAGTAGTGTGCCTGAGCACTTTCATGACCTGGCCAAAGAGGGCACAAAAGACCTGAAATTAGATCATAAATTCAAAATTGTCCCGAATGGGCCCCAAAACACGTATGGGCCAGGGCCCCCGAAATCCTTAAGATGTACCTGGATCTGATCCCTATTGATATGAGAAGGTGCCACAATGATGGAATTGGCGAAACCCCACTTAGGACTTATACCGTCACCTGATATAGTATGCCTTTAGCATGAAACTGAATCCACTCCAAACTTGCATTTTTCTTTTTTAAATGTGTAAACCCTTTGACCCTAAGTCTCGACAACACTTGTCTCAGGGTACCTTCATGACGTGCTTGCCTTTGCCCTACACTAAGATGTCATCCTGAAAGGGCATTACTGATTCACTTCCTTTCAACACATCCTTCAGAAGCCACTGAATACGCACTGATGCTGAGGTCAAACCAAATGCTTCTTAACTTGATTGTCAACGTTAAACATGCCCAGAAACATTGCAGGAACAATTGTTCCAACATAAACAGCGCTAGTAGCCACTTTTTTTACATGTTTTAAACCTTTCCCAGAGTTTTAGGGAGTAAGTGGACGACACACAGCTTCTGGCGGCTGTTTCTCCAAAAGTATCCCAGCTGAAAGCGCCCGCCGGGGACACTCGAGTCTGTTCGGCAAATTCCCGGGATTGTGTGATAACAGCGGCACAACTCCTGCTCATTTCCGGAAATGATCTCACTGGTGCGGAAGAGAAACATGTAATCTAACCAGTGTACTGGACATGTTTTCAATTTCTAATAATTTAATATGGGGGTGATGGGGTACTCGTTACTTGTATCACCTGTTAAACGCATGAAATTGTTCCTGCAAAAAGTCAAAAACAGTTTTACAATGATAAACTTTTGATGCAAAGACAATATGAGGAGAGGATATATCCTTACGGCTAGAGCGTTTGACCTCGAACCTGGGGAACCGGGTTCGAGCCGCGGCAACGGCACTCACCAACCTGTGAATCCCTTAATCTCCCCGTGCCTAGCAAAAAAACGCAAATGTGTCCATTTGTAACGAAACTGGTGCTCATGTAAAGCGCTCTGATACCCAATTCCTCGGGTCTAGTTCGCGCTAGCTATATAAAACTCAAAAACAAAAATAAAATACAGAAAGGTGTTGTAGCTAAAACAACAGGGTCCGGATCACAAAACGGTTTTCACAGACACTAAGTAGCACATGTCCTACTGCAATAAATCCTTGGTGCAAACATATTTTAGCATCATATGATGAAAGCTGATCTGTGGAGATTGTAATGTATCAACAGAACGTTTGTGTATATGTATTTAGTTGCATTTTGTGGTAGTGATGATGTGATTTTTTTTTTATTCTGTTGCGCTTTTGTGCTGAATTATTGCGTTGTGTTGTTATACTGCTGGTTGTTGTGTAACATCCTATTTTTAGTGTTTTGTTGTACCCTTTTATTGTTTTTGTTGTGTTTTATTGTGCTGTGTTTTGTTGTTTGCGTCAGAGATGTAAAAAATGCATTTCAACTCAAAAGCAACACATTCTTTCAAGTTCCATCGATAACCAATCACCACAGTCTAAGCTGGTATAATAACTTGCTCGAGCTCTTCAACTGTGTAAGACACCAATCATAAAACTTTGCTTTATAGCCAGTCCTAAGGATGGGGCGAAGGAGCGGACATAAAGAGTTAATGACAGATGAAACTAAAAGGAAGAGCCAACTTCCCCCACACGGTGGCGCTACCGGCTCATTTATAAATCATCAGTGAAGCAGAATGGGGCCAAAGCTACCTGCACATCTGCAGCAGCGCCAAGCACATACCTGAGAGGATAGGGGAGAGGCGACACATTACTAGAAGGAAGAGCAATAACTGTAGGACATCTGCTTGGTTGTGGAGAACCTAGAGGGAAATAAAGCTGTTGTCCCCTCCAGCTAAAACCTGCTGTCACTTCTCCCCAGACTCACCAGCGCCAACTGCTGCGCTGTTTAGATGCCAATCCAATTTTAACGCCTGTAATTCACCCCAGAGACTGTTTATTTTAAACTTTATCAAGTGCAGAGGAAAACAACTGTGTTACAATAAAACAGGAGCATCTGTTGCCATGATATTTCTTTTTACCGCCACGCGCCGGCAGGGGCTGCAAAATTGGTACAAATTGACGACTTCGACAGAAAACACCTCTAATAAAGAAAGAAAGAGGCAGCTGCCTCTGCCGCCCTGTCCCTGGTCGGAGCAAAATGTGGCGCAGCCTTTCACGAAGAACATACCCAAAAAATAGGTAGTTGTTAATTTGTGCCGGTGGTTGTAGTCAGCGGGAACCGAACCTAATTTTTAGGGTCCGCGGTTTATATCTCTTCATCAAACTTTGACCCAGAGCAGGCTAGAGAAAAGCAGAAAGAAGACAGGAAGGATAGTCACAAAGGAGGGATGGTAAAAAAAAAACCAAGGGTGAGATGAAAAGAAGGAAAGAGACTGATGTAGAATCAAGACTAGGTGCCTCTGTGTGTAGCATTCGGCAGCACCGGCGGCCTACTCCAGACAAGAACTTCGTCCGCTACACTTTTTTATAATAAAATGTTTTAATTGACACGCTTGCATTGGCAACAGTAGCATAGCACATGAAAATAAACGCATACCACTAATTCTTTGTAATATTGTTTTTTTTAGCAATGGTTTTCCCCCCCATTTATTTTAGAATTACCGCTCTGTCAGCTTTCTGCAGCGCCAGCTTAGTGCGCCTGCGCGTTCCAGGTTGAATAAGATAAGGCTGCGAAGTCGTGAAGTTCAATGGTTCGGATCTTTGGATACGTTTTTTACACTTCCCTAGCTCGACGAGGTGCGAAAAGTAAAAAAGACAGGTAAGAAAATTGAACTCTCTGTGACAGAGAGAACTTGTCAGCGCTGCTGCTGAAAGCCGCTAGTCGCGCCATCACAGCCGCTCCCTTCAGTGGCGGCCAGCTACAATTGAAAGTGGTAGGGCCGTAAAGTTAGGGATGACCTTTGGGTAGCGTTCGAGCACTGCATTTTCTTTTATTCTCGGCTTGTCATTATTTTAAAGACAGTCTACCCCCATGATGGGGTCCCATCACAGCCATTTGCACAGAATCACAATCAGAACTGGAATACGGGACCAATGACCTGTGCTCTCTCTGCGGAGAGGCCAAGGATTGGATGGCCATGTATTCTAACACGTTTTTACTGAACAACCGGCACTGTGAGAAACCTGCAGTGCCTTCAGCCTCATCTCCAGAGTCCTCAATCGCTGCATAAACACATGGCGCTGGTGCAACTCAGGTTCAAAGCAGGGGCGCAACTAGACCCGAACTTCGGGGGGGGGGGGGGGGAGGCAAGACTCCCGGCCAGGGCTGGTCCTGGCACTGGTGGGGCACGGTGCAACAGTCTCTTTGTCACCCCTCACCCATTTCCTCCTTCTCCATGAATTCCCTCACTGCCACTAGCCAACAATGCCTCTCATCTCTCTATAAGCCCTTTCTGACTAACATTTCATTTTTTTAGGGCTACTCATAGTTTACTCACACTCAGATCTATGATCTGCATGGCACATGTTCTTTGCAGCAGGGAAATTAACCCTCTGCGCTGTGTAAGTGGCAGGAGTGCCTATGTGAGTGCACGATGAGCGATGCGACAGTATGAGAGTAGGTTGAGAGGAGTGACTGCAGGGTGAGTGAGGTGACCATATGAATTTGGGTGCAAACGTAAATGAAGAGTGGGGTGAATGAATGTATGGTTAGTGATGGGCTTGTTTGAGTGGGATTGCAGAGTGAGCAGTGGGGGGGACAGGTGAGAAAAGTGTCACATAAGTGCAGGGTGAGTAGTGTGCTTGTATGACTGTGGGGTGAGGTACAGGGTGAACAGCACAAGTGCATTGTGAGTGCAGAGTGATCACTGTGAGTGCAGAGTGAGTGGTGTGCTCATGTGACTGCAGGGTAAGTGGAGGGAGAATGGTTTGAGTTCATGGTGAGTGGCATATGTGCAGTGTGGTCACCCTGAGAGCAGGGCGAATGGTGTGAGTGCATGGTGATCAGTGTGAGTGCATGGTGATCAGTGTGAGTGCATTGTGATCGTTGTGAGTGCATGGTGATCAGTGTGAGTGCATTGTGATCGCTGTGAGTGCATGGTGAATGGTGTGAGTGCATGGTGATCAGTGTGAGTGCATGGTGATCAGTGTGAGTGCATGGTGAATGGTGTGAGTGCATGGTGATCAGTGTGAGTGCATGGTGAATGGTGTGAGTGCATGGTGATCGGTGTGAGTGCATTGTGATCACTGTGAGTGCATTGTGATCACTGTGAGTGCATGGTGAATGGTGTGAGTGCATGGTGATGGTGTGAGTGCATTGTTATCGCTGTGAGGGCATGGTGAATGGTGTGAGTGCATGGTGATCAGTGTGAGTGCATTGTGATCGCTGTGAGTGCAGGGCGAATGGTGTGAGTGCATGGTGATCAGTGTGAGTGCATTGTGATCGCTGTGAGTGCAGGGTGAATGGTGTGAGTTCATGGTGATCAGTGTGCGTGCATTGTGATCGCTGTGAGTGCATGGTGAATGGTGTGAGTGCATGGTGATCAGTGGGCATGCATTGTGATCGCTGTGAGTGCAGGGTGAGTGTGAAAGTATAGACCGAGAATGAGGAGTGAGTTGTCTGAATGCAGGGTGCATTCCCAGACACTTGAAGTAACTCAGCATGTTATTGAGGACTGCCGTAGGGTTTCAGATATACGTTAAACCACTGGGATTATGGCATTATTCAGGGCCATAGTGGGCTCAGGGTGTTTTTTCAGTGGGCCGGAAGGGAGGGCCAGATTTGGACCTGTGGTGGCTTTTTTTGGTCTAGGGGACCGGTTTTGCCCCCTGTACCAAAAGCTGCTGCAGTGTTTTCCATGCGTAACCCCCCCACCCCCCCACCCCTCCACCCCCTGCGGCTGGTCTGACTCCATTGCCAAGGCCCGTTTGTGTTCTCAAACCGGTCCTGTTCAGGGATCGAGGGTGGAGGAAATAAATATTGTGCTCATCCTGCGACACACTTCTAGTCTTGTGATTGGTGTTGCCAGCTCATTATATTGATGTCCAGGCTGTAAAAAAATAAGCAGCCACCTAAAGCCTATTTTCAGCAACCATCTGCGCATGCTTTGAACAGCAAATATTGTATTGTAATGTAATTGCATTTATATAGCGCTTACTACCCCTGACGAGGTGTCAAAGCGTTTTTTTGGCGAGTAGCATGCTACTCCAGAACCCATAAAGGATTAGTGTTGAGTAAGTATAGTGAAATATGAAAGTGATTTCAGTGGTGGGTAGGTTAGTCAATTATTTGGTCAGAAGGATAGAAGAGGGAAAAAGGTTTGTATTTATATAGTGCTTGCTACCCCTGATGGGGTGTTGAAGCGCTTTTTTGTTTTGGCAAGTAGCAAGCTACTCCGGAAACCCATAAAGTATTAGTGGTGAATTAGTATAGTGAAATATGAAAGTAATGTGAGTGGTGGATATAAATAGAAAGCATTTTTAATTCTGATAATTAAAGGGAACAAAGACAGAAAAGTCACATTACAAATGAATACACACTATTTTGTTTATAGCCCTATCATTGTCAAGACGAAGCCTTTGCAGGCTCTTTAAACAACAAATGGCTGGTATTTTTATTTTGGCAACCCTAATTTATATCCCTTTTCATGAAATGCTTCTCACACTGCGGCAGTAAAAGTTAAATACAAATGTAAGGAACAGGCAGAGTGGAGGCCCAGGGGGTTCTGGAACCAGAAAAAAAACGAAGTCTCCTAACCAGTTTACAAAGGTATGTAAATATGCAAGTGGTCTTTAAGGACCTGTGAAAAACTCAGGCGTGCCGGAGATAAGACTCCAGACACCGCCCAGCCAAGCCCACAGCATCACGAGCTGCAGCTGCCCAGGCTGAGACACACGGCGGGGGCGGGGGGGGCTGAAGCCCTTTCAGCCCAATGAGTGTTGCGCGCCTGGTTCAAGGTATGGGTGATCAAGAATGACAAGCATTGGCATAGCCAATAGGTCTCGCTTTTGGGACCTTATAAGTATTTAGATATGCAGCACAATATCCCTGGTGCAACAACATCAACTGTTGCATGGCTAAACACTGATAAGGTTCCAAAAGCGAGACCTATTGGCTATGCCAATGCTTGTTTTTTATAGTTGTATGAGGGAAATTTCAGCTTAGTGATCCATGAATGCTCAGCAATTCAATGGTGAGAAAACTAAAATGTTGTGCAATCCTTGAGAGAGCTTCCTTCTGGTGTTTAGCCAATATTGGGAACTTTGGCTTTTGGGCGAATGAAGATCTGCCACTAATAAGTAAAGTAAATAAGGTGTCATCCTCTTGCTTCTCCATATTGAGTGATACAAAAAATTCTACCACTTCTTCCGGCTCAGACGCGACCTCTGGTAGTACAGTTCACCATCTTAAGTAAGCTAGACTATCGTTTCGCACTTTTTTTAGGTTCTCCAGATTATATTTTGAAGCAGCATTATAGAATTCAAACTGCTGCTGCCAGATTAGCATTACAATGTCCAAGTCACTCTTCTGCATTGGAGGCCTTAAGGCACTGCATTGGTTGCCTCTTTCAACAAGCAGGAAGTGGGATAAGGGAGGGGGTGGCAAATGGTGTGCACTTTCGCGGCCGCTTTGATGTTCTCAGTGGCCACGCGGCTCACTGAGAACATCAAAGCGGCCGCGAAATGATCACGCAGGCTGCCAAATGGTGCGCGCGCACGGCGCACATGCACTGTAGTTGGCGGCCTGAAAGCACTAGTTTGCACTTTCAAATCCCCCGTTTACAAAAGCTCTTGCGAGAGCAGCGCTAAAGCGCTGGCTCAGGCGAGACCAAGCTCTCGCGAGAGCAGCGCCAAATCGCTGGCTCAGGCGAGACCTAAAAAAACTGCTCTGATGCTTTGCAGCCTGTGATGTTAAGTAAACTGGCACATTTCACCTTTAATCTTGCCATATGTTAATATGTTTTTTTTCATTTTTTTCTAAAAAAATCGTCCAATTCAGGCATTAATTTCACTCACACCGTGCATTGCAGGTAGCTGTTGTTACCTTTAGTTCTAAGGCGAACAAAAATCACAGAGTAAGATGAAAACCCATACCTGATACTTGTGTTGCATTGGCATCATGTTTTTTATATTCATACCTCAAACTCGACCGGAAGGTGTTGGAGAGCTTCACATGAGAACTAGTTACATTAGAAAAAGTCACATTAATTTTTGTTTTTTAAGCATGGAGAGATTGGCCCAGAATCACAGGATGTAGTGGCGATGCAGAGACTTACAGATACTGCTGTCGGGCGTCTGATTGTGATGTGAGGGTGTGTTCCAACTGAGAGCTGTCAAGAGCCTGATCCAGTTCCTGAGGGAGGGAAGGTGGTTAACTTTCCTAACAGCCAACAAACCTAACGAACCCCAGAGCTGCTCTCATGCTGTTTTTAATAGTAATCTGCATGAGAGAAGTACTAGGATTGGTTGGAGCAGGCTAACCTGATGCCGCCTTTGAAACTGCGGGCCTGTGTCTGCAATCCACCCAGCTGTTTAAACACGGTTCGGATTAGTGTGGCCTGAAGTGCGCATGTCGGGCTGGCCGTCCTAAAACAGCCAGCTAATTCGACAGGTGCACTTTAAGCTGTAGGCAAATCATCCTTGCAGCCAATCAGCAGGAATAGCCCCACCATTGTTCTTGAGCTGGCAGCACTTTATAATACAGTGATAATGACCATTTTATTAATTTACGTTTCCTGCTGCACTTGCAGTAGGCGGGGCGATGCTCTCCACCCTAAAGGAGGAACCACCACTGCCCATTAGCAATCCACTGGGGGGAACGCATGCCCTGCCCACCAGAAATCCTGCTCTTGAGGCCTTATTGACACTGTAGGGAATCTTTAGAGCCAATTTACTCCAGCCTCTCTCCCCACCCTTCCCAGACAGAACATCTTGTTGAAGGGAATTAAAGCTCATCTTTGTCTTATCGAAGTCGAGCGACGTTAGGGATCCTCGCCCACTTTCATGGATGCAAAATTTCCTGATTTCACAGAAGTATTCAACTTTGCAAACTTCTTACAGGACCACAACAATGCATAGAAGTACTAGAATACAACATAGGCAAATGGGTCACTCCAGGAAGGGTCAGAGTATGATCAAATTTAGGTCCAGACAGCCAAAAAATAGGCTCGAGTTGGTAGATCTCGATCGATTATGAAACACTGCTTGATTAGTGGCAGTGAGCTAAGTTTTGTAGATGTTTATAGTAAATGGAGTGTTTAGAGCCTTTTACCTCTAGGTAATCATGTTTTCCAGAACAGTAACTGTAAATGAAAGCATTCAAGGAGAGAGGTCTGCAGATGGGTCTGCCTGTTTGTACAGGAGAATAGGGTACTCCTTCACAACAGGGCATCCTCCGTAGAGCAGGCCTGTGCCTTCTCCATCCTCCAGGGAGAAGGCCTATGCACCCCTGCACCCCTGCACCCCTGCACTAGGCAGATCTGTTCTTCCCACATCATCCACACCACATCTGGAATGCCTGTGCTTCTTGCATTGTCCCCATTGGCAAGGGTGTGCTTCCTGCACCCCCAGAATGGGAGAACCATTCGAATCTTCCCAGAGCTGATCTGTGGTTCCTGAGCTCTCTCCAATGGCAGGTCTTTGCCTCATGCACTTTCCCCATGCGGACCTGCACTTACTGCATCCGCCCCATGAAAGGACGATACAGCCGGACCTTGATGGCATTGTATGGTACAGCCCGTCAGATGTCATGCCTCCTGTCATAGAGTATGTATGTAGTGCTGTTGTAGCCTTGCTAAGTGCACGATGGCCACATGCTGTACACATTGTGTACAATGGATGTATAGCAAAAAGTGATGTGTGTTCCAGTGGTGTGGCCTGAAAATAACGTTATCAGTGCATCTCACTAACGGTCTGCCTGTAATTCCAGTAGTGATCGAACACTAGCGCCTATTGCTATTGCAGTGCAGAAAGTCACACTCCACTGTGCGGAGGCGCTACACTCCAACCACAAAACCACTCCAGGTCACCCACGAGGGAACACATGTGGCCAGTAGGGGGGGCGGTGGTGCCCCTTCACTGTTCTTCACATTCTGATTCCATCCACCACTGCATACAGCCTAGTGCACTGAATCCGCCCACTTGTGCCATTGACTCGTTTGTACTGTGAGTGGCAGCACTTTTCCGGATCACATGTGCACATTTGCCTAAATTGACGTGTATAGACTATAGAGGGACGGGTGAATCTTTGCCAATGCTTTTTCTTTACATTTTTTTCGATTACTCTTGCATGTTTAAACTGTGTCTTCAGGTTATATAGTTAAAAGCCAGTTATGTATTTTCTTTGCACCAATAAGAAGAGACATATTTTCATGTGATGTGCATTACAACTAAATAGGGTTTCTATACCTGTTCCAAGAGCACCTGTCTGCTAGGAAGCACTTGTACTGTTCTATAAAACTTCTACAACCATATTTATTTTTTTACAATTACTGGCTTTTGGCAGGCATACCGTAGCCACGTTTAGATGATGGAATGATTTCTTTTTCAGTTTTGTGACATAAGTTTGCAATAAGAAAAAAAATGTACCAATGCTTGCTGTCTTCCGTGTTGGGTCAGTCACAAGAGGTCCTCAATACATTCTTATTCCATTTTCCTTACACATGTGCTGCAACAACACACATGGCACTTGTGGAGATATTGTAAGTATTATCTGTTGTTTGTGGAAGCTTTCGGGGAGACAAAAACTGTGTTTGACCATGCTTGTTCAGCAAGGAAGGCCTGATAGCGGGTACATCATACTACCATGGCTGGATCATCCATGAATTATCATAAATCAATTTACTATATGCAACATTGAGCAAACGAGAAAACCCGCAAAATTGGTATAATTTATGCTAAGAAGGCAATTAAATTTTCTACACAGCTTTGACCTGCAGAACAGAACTGCCCTTGGGCGACTGAGATTTCTGTACAGTTTAGGAAAGTGGTCAATAGAGTTTGTCAATGAACAACATATACTATATTTTAGGATAACAACTGTGGCCTAAACAGTATTTCAGAAAGGGAATAACTCCAAAACAAGAATAAATGAATGTATTGTCTCAAACGGTGGAACAAAAGCTGTTGGGACCCTGGCAGCTGCTGCCGGAAGTAGCACCCAAGGGACTTCCTGGGTCCCTGCTTTCAGGGTTAAAGTTACTTCATGCAGTAGGGTCACGTGCAGGACTCTCGTGGAAGTGTTCAATGAGAGTCTCAGAAGTAGTTGGAGACTCTTCCCAGACACAGACATTATTTTGTATCCCTTATTAATTAAACTATTGATTATTTGGACTTTCTGTCCATCAAATAAATCCACTCAAGCACATAGTACAAAATGACACATTATATTAGTAACATCCATTTAAAGTCAATAAACAAGAAGATAAAAGCATTACATTAAAGAAGTGAAGTAGAAAGGAATACATTATTATGAGCATCATTTTTACAAGCTTTGAAGAACGAGGAAACTGAAAGTGCTTCCTTGTCAATCCCCAGGACAGAGGGCAAGCAAAATAAAGCTTATAAAAATGCCATTCTCGGCGTCCTCCACGAGAGGGGTCATAGAGAAGCATAATACCAGCCAGGTCATTTGTCTTACGTGCTTGACAGCAACATTTAAACAAAATGTTAATCCCACTCGGGTAGTAATCAAGCTTGAACTCTCGCCCACAGGCTGATGTTAGACTTGCTCAAAAAGTAACCAGCTGCTCCTGGAATGGCCTTAATAATAAGAAACTGTGGCAAAGATTTTGTTTATGATAAAATGTCTGTTGGCAACAAACGACAAGTGATACATGCAGATCCGCCATCTTACACCGTGCCACCGTGTGTCATGTGATACCGGCTTCCTTGCATGGGCCCCCTGTGGTGGACCAATATCACATGCTGGGAGACAGGATGAGCTTGAAACTGGTACTGGTAGTGAAGGAGGTCCCACAGCAATGTCTCTTGGGGGATTTCAACCTCAACAGGCCATCAGCGGCAGCCTCAGAAGTCTATTTATTTTATTTTCAGGGGGGCCTAGGTGTGACACTTGACTAGTGCAGGCACATAGTCACGCCCCCTTTCCACAGGCCCTCCACAACTGGTTATACAGTAATGGTCTCAATGCCCTTACCCCCCCCCCCCCTAAACCCCCACACTAAGGTCGGTCTCCTTTTTCACAGTATAAAAGTGTTTTCAAGTTGGCAGGTCTGTACATGTTCAGTTTCAGCCTCTTCTTTGGTACTTCCAGGACCACAGAGTCTTAAGTTTGGACCGTACCCCTTGAGCATAACTTGTTTCACTCTTAGTAAGTCCTGAAGGATTCCGCGTCAACTGAGCCCTATTTAGTGAGGATGTAAACATTATGCAGGCCACCTTGTTTAGAAGCGCTGGAGAGCACAATCCCAGCTCAACGCATTAAGTCTCGACTTCTACTACTGGTGGAACACGGTGGGACCCTTGCATATCCTTGGGAGACTTGAAAAGCTGGCGCGCCTCCATAACAAGTCCCAGGAAGGCATAAGTAGCAACAGGAACAACATTTGCTGGACAAACCTTCAACAGGTGTCTTCTAGAGTAGCCTCTGTTTAGAAAGTAAATAGACAAAGGCTATATGTTGCTGCCCACGCCGTAGAGAATACCAGCTTGAATTGGGCACTTGCAGTTAAATAAACATTTATCATCACTATAACAATTATAACCAATCCTAAATATTATTACATAGTCACCCCCTCTAACATTAGAACATTACTTTTCCAAGTGAAAGTTTAGATTGACCAATTTGCATCACCATTGTTTTGTTAGTAGGGATGCTCAAACAATTCGCCCTCCAAAAATGCTCGAAGACTTCCAGTTGCCATTTGAAGCCAATGGATGCTGTCTCAGATGGCTAGGTTTTCTGCATACAGCAATGCACTAGTTGGCACAACATTCTGCTTTGGATAGTGACATTAGCCTTTCACTGGGCAGTAGAGAGGTCATGAATTAACACGACAATAGCATGGAGGCGAGCACATCACCCTCCTTAAGGTCGTTCATTGTTGCCACAATCTCTATTTAAACTCTGCCATGCCAGCCTTACTCTGGGACAATGTGTACAGGTGTAGATCCAGTGTCAACTTCAACAGTCGAGCCTGCAGGTCCACCGCTGCCAGCTTAGACCACAGAAGAGCCTAATTAGGATCAGAGCGCAGTACTTAAGAGTTTGGAGAAAGTCCTGGGAAAACCCAAAAGTTTTTTTGTCATTTTGAGGTCATTGATTTCATAAGACCTATATCTTTTTAAGGTGTATATGTTTCAAATACTTTGTAAAATAACAAGTACGTAAAAAAAGGTTTTCATTTTATTCATTGTGGTTTGTAATCTTAATGTATTGTTCCATCATACATCCGTTTTTCTCTTCCAATTGTACGTACATGAATAGATTCACCGACACGTTTCACCTGAAATATTGTCCTTTCTTGAGGCTTAAATAACATTTATGTTATATAATTAAAATCACAGAAAAACAACTTATAACAATTGTAATACATGCATAGATTTGTGACAGAGCAAGTCGTGACACAACAAATGTTATACTATTAAAAAAATGAGTAAGAAATGATCTTGACATTTGATACACAATATCTCCTCCAACTTCCCCCTCACACAACAAAGTTTTCCACACGTTTCTCATTCTGCCTGATATGGGTTTTGAAGTGTTACGAGTTGCTGTGCCACAAATCCACACATATCTACACCAATGTTATACGTTGTTTTTCTGTTATTTATATAACACAAATGTTATTTCATCTTTGATAAGGTCCACTGCCTAATTGCTATACTGCAAAACAAGTGTTGTCTGATTTATTCATCTATGTCACATAGGAAAAGGAAAACAGATGTGTGGTGGAACAATTCATCAAAATTACAGAAGAAAATGAATCTAGCTAAAAGGTGAACAGCAAAATTAATGCAAGTTCACCTAAGAAACAACAAACCCATTCTGTTGTTGTTCTCAAGTGTATGGTGAACATTATAATAGATGATCATTTACTGCAGTATGGCTAACAAGTTTGTGCTTTTCCTGTGACTCCCTTAAAACTCTTGAGTACCACAATCTAATTCTTATTAATCTCTTCAAAACATATCACTGTGAAAAGGTCAATCTGTAGAGATGTCATAGAATGTGCACATGTTCTATTACGTAGTTTTCTTTGTTAGAATTCTAGATATATCAGTTGAAGAGCACTTGAAAAAGATGTATTCTGCTCTGTGCTGGAGATGTCACTAAATAAACTACAACTAAAAGAAACCTCAGAAGGCTCTTCTTTTCACAATCCCAGTACGACAGTAATTTCTTTGGACAACATTAAGGTTGGATTTTATGCCAAAGCCTTCACTCTTTTCAAAACATAGTCCATAGTTTCTCATGATTTACTATGTTCAATGCAGATTTGACATCCTCAAAACAGATGGCCATTTGTAGTACTGGCTTTGTGAACAATTCAATTGACTACAAAAATGTGGACCTAAACCATGCCAGATCTTTTAGGATTCTTTTGAGATTATAGTCAATGGTCAACTTCTATCAGCTACAAATAAACAAGAAATCTTTGAGAAACATGGATCAGTGAAATAAGATGATAGGTCATTGGGTCTGATGGGTCGCAGTTCTTGGAATATAATATGCACCAACTCGGCTCACAGGAAAGGGGAAATCTTACAAGTAGTGTTGCAAATCCTATCAGGGCCTGTGGCCAAATTTGTCTTCAACTTATTTATTATTTCCATGATCATACTAACAGTTAAGAATAGGGAGCCCATTGCCCTTATGTGGCTTAGGAGCTAATTCACAAAACGAATTTTAAAACTCTGAAAGATGTTGATCATATCTTTGAGAAGATTCCTGGCTCATAATGGATTCAAACTACTTTCAAGGAATTGGCATGGAAAACTATGTACATTATAGATTTCTTTGTGAACACCATTACCTAAAAAATGGAAGTGCTGAAATTGGTCATGAAATATGATTTGTGAGCAGTCACTGCCTGTGCAGGTAAGCGTGGTGGGGCAGGGTAGGGGGTGGAAGTCGACATACGACGGGATAGTGAAAGTAAAATAAATAAAACCACTTACCATGTGCTCGCCGCATTGCCGAGATAGCGATACGGCGAGCACAAGGTAAATGGTTTTATTTGTTTACTTATTTTTCTTTCACTATCCCGTCGTATGTCGACTTCCACCCCTCCCCACCCTCACCGCACTGATCTGCACGGGCCGTGACTGTTTGTAAGTAACCTGAAAAAAATGAGTTTGTGTGGTGTACACCTCGTTCCCAAAGGCCATGCCTGTCAGTTCCCAGGGATCTAAAGCCTACCGCTAACCCTAACCTTACCACTTCAGAAAATCCACTTACTGGTGGATTATCCATGGTAGTTAGTTTTGGCTGTGCAAATAAATGTACCTAGATTCAGGTTCTGTAACTCATAATATACATTTGTAAACCCAAATGCACTTTTGGGCACCTAAGTTGACTGTAGTTGCTCAAAAAAGATTGTGAATCAAGATCACATCTTTAGTACAAGGTAAAAAAATTGTTTTAGCTAGTACTTTAGATGTTTAGACAAAGTGTCAAGACCAAAGATCGACTAAGAAGAGGGCAGTAACAGTAATTCCACCAAAAAAGGCATAATCATTGTCCACTCTGCTGGTGGCTGATTTGTTCTACTTGGAGTTGTCTCCATATCCATCAGAGGAACACTTCCTCCTCAGAAACTGGATTAGGTACGGCGCAGTGGTGTCGCCACAATACATTTTGGCAAAGCAGCCACCAGAATTAGGGTGCATGATCCTCCAACATGTCTACTAGATTTAGCCCTGTGAAAGTTCACTAGGAAAAATGTGGCATACGTACACAGAAAGGTAGATATTGTGTCCACAACATTCCATTTCCCTTCCTAATCCGGGCCTAATGGGGGAGAAAAGATATTTGGGCAATGACAAATACATTACCGGGGACCCCAAAATGGTAGAAATTTTCCATGTAACAAGGATTTTGGCAGGGTCTTCACCAACGTTTTCTGCTTCCAATATGGTTTGTCGCAAGACAGAGACGACCACTTTGGTGAACATATTCCCACCACACCATGCCGGAAAATTCAAAATATGGCATAATTTTCTCTGCTAGTGTAGTAGAGACAGTGGCCTCACACATTGGCAGATGTGAACTCTCCCGAAGTAAAAGACAGGAACCTGCAGTCAAGTGATCTTCTAAACTCACACCAAACATCTACATGTCAGATATGGTCAAGAATGCCCCATTCCATCTAAAACTTCTCCAGGGTCTCAGGATTTCCCTCCCACAACAAGATCTTAAACTGGCTGCTCAAGCTCTGGTCATTTCTTATTTAGACTACAGAAACAAGACTGGACTGCCTAAATATCACCAGCTCCCCTCACTTCAGTTCTCCTTTTGGTAGTATGTCTGGTCTCAAGGCAAAAAGATCTCAGTGCATCACACAAGTCCTTTTAGCAAGCTGTTGGCTTCTCACGAACCATCTCCCTGCATTTAATAATAATAAATTCTTTATTCGGTTTTTACAATTAAAAAACCATAAAAGAGCAGTTACAAATAGAACATCGCACATAGATTAGAGAATGATGAAAATTAAAACTAAACAATTATCAGCTCATATAGTTAAAACCATGGTTTTACAAAGATTCATTTCATCTACAAATACTGGGATCAAACCGCTGCTTACAAATTGTTCCTATGTTGCAGAATACATTTAAGGAAGTTAAGAACAAGATAACAGGTCAATTCGGAATCTAGGCTTTGAAGGCGTAGCATTGCCGGTCGACACTGTCTTAGTCCCCAGCTCTTTAATAAAGGTAGTAACCAGACCCTCCTGTGTGGATGATGAAATTTACAAAACAGAATAGTGTGTAAATTTGTCTGAGTTGACACTTCATCACACGGACAAGGGGTGGAAACCTTCTCCCAGCTGTTTCTCTTGGGGAAGGATACTAGCCTAAAAAAGGAGTCAAGTCTAAATCTTGTTAACAACATTCTGTGATAAGTGCTAAACTGTAATGTCAAATAAGGTTGGATGGAGTAAGTGGTCTGAATTAAATTAGCATGAACAACCGAGGGTTTCGATGACACGGAGGTCAGCCTCAGGGACTCCAGATGCGTTAAAGCCAGTTTTTTAAGTCCTTTCTTTGACAATTCGTTAATTTTTTTTGGATCTGTGTAATAGATCTCCAAATCTAAATCCCTAAAAAAATTTTGTACATAGCACAACCATTGAATTGATACAGAGTGGTCTATGGCCATTGCGTCCATCAGAATTTCTTGTGAAAACACATTGTTCACGGAAGACCAGATACGACGCCAGAGCAATAGCGGTTGAATTCTTATCAGGTCCTCAAGGTAGGGAATACCAAGCTCCAGATGAAGGGCATATACTGAGGAGCTCATTGGTGCTGCTAAGAGAAATCTTAAAAAGTTATTTTCGGCGACCTGAAGGGTGCTGATTTCTGCGATTCCCCACAGGCCTGCTCCATAAAGGGCAATTGCCTGGCATTTAGCTCCGTAAATTTTTAACAGCTCCACTGGAGGCCTTTTCCCTAGCCTCTGTGAAAAACTTATCAGGGACGTTGTTGCTCTTTTAAACAGGTGACATCTGGCCTCCACTGCTGCTCTCCAGCTAAGCCTATCATCAATCATTATCCCCAAATAGCAGTACTTCGTAGTTGCCTCAAGTTTTTGCTCTTTAAGAAAAATATTCTTTACACATTTTTTGGCTCGCCCAGCTACCATGACAAATGTTTTTTTCACGTTAACCTGTAAATCCAGGCTACCCATGAACTCAACATATCTATTTAGGGATTTTTGCAGTTCGCGTGGGGTGCGGGCCAAAATGACCGCGTCGTCGGCGTAGAGCAAGGCGGGTATCAATCGCCGTTTGACCCGGGGTAGGTCCAGAGCCCCCCTCAACATCTCCGCCTCTAGGCCATTTGTGTAGAGGGAGAAGAGGAAGGGGGCAAGGACACATCCCTGCCTAACGCCTCGCTCCACTCCGAACGGCGTAGTCAGTTCACCCTTTGTGCCAAAACGCACCCTAGCGGTGGCACCCGAATATAGTTCTCTCATAAAATCTACGAGAGATGAGTCCACTCCCATCAGTAACAAGATATTCCAAAGTTTCGTATGTGAAACGCAGTCAAAGGCGGCAGATAAATCTACGTATACCATATACACAGTTTCTTTTTTTCCTTGGCAGTATTTTCCCAGGATCAGACTGAGGTTCAGGGCCTGCTCTACCGTTCCAAACCCCTCCCGGAATCCAAATTGAAGGTCTGAAATAATGTGTCCCTCCTCTGCCCACTGCTGTAGTCGTTCAAGAACGATTCTACCGACCACTTTGCCTAGCGAATCTAAAAGGGAAATGGGACGATAACAATTGACATCTTGGCGGTCACCTTTTTTAAAAATTGGGACCATGATAGACTTTGTCCAAGAGTCCAACAGTCCCACTTTTGCCACTGCTATGCATACTCTAGTTAAAATGGGGGTTCAGAGGTCCGGGTTAAATTTAAACAAGTCTACTGGGACCCCATCGGGGCCTGGAGCTTTCCCGCTTTTACTAGCATTCAAGGCCACTATAACTTCAGCGATATCAAAAGTTAGGGAGATGGGATAGTTGACGTTTGGGAGACTATGTTCTATTCTTTTACTGGTATTTATTGGGTTTTTAAAATTTTTTGAATAATGTGCCACCCACGTAGCCTCATCGATAGCCACTTCTATCTTAGGGGTGTCTGCGCCCAAGAGATATGGAGTTTTAACAGTACGCCAAAAAGCCAAACTATCCTTAGATACAGCGCTAGTGTGCAAATCATCCCACAGTTTCATTTTTAATTCAGTGATTCTTTGCTTCCGTGCGGAGACATATTGACGCCTCAGCATTTGAATCAATTCTGAATCTCTCACTGTTTTTTTTAGTTCCTTTTTTAAGTTGGACAGGGCCATGGTACAGGAATGATTAAACCATCCTTTTTTGGTCGAGGGTGACCTCCTAGATGTTATTGTAAGAAGTTCCTTAATCTTTTCCAGTATTAGTAGAAAGTTGGTTAAAACAGCTTCTTCAGGTAACGTTGGATCAAGGCAATTGGTTATATTTACATATGACTCCATTACCAATTTCGCCGTGATTATCTCCGGATCCAGCGTCTCCCACTTTACTGTATAACCATTTGTCCTGCCCAACTCCAATTTATTTTGAGCGAGCGTAGAGGCGATTACACTAGTTTCCGGTTGTCCCTTCAATTGTTGGAGTTCTAGTCTAAGAGCGGAGTGGTCACTAAAAGTATTTAGCAGTACCTCAAAGGACTTTACTCGAGGTAATAAGCCTGGGGAGAGAAGAATATAATCTACTGTAGTGCTGAAGCCCCTACCCACATACGTTGGTTGTAAAAAGTTAGAGTCCGGAATCAGTTTGTTTACTATTTCCAGTTCTAAATCAACCAGCATATTGTTCATTGCAATCCCCGTTTTACTATGATTAAAGTGCATGATAGGAGCGTTCTCTTCATCCACAATTCCACATCTATTTTTCCCGACATGAGGGCATGGGTGGATATTTAAGTCTCCTCCACATATAAGGTGGACTGGCCCCTTACCAAGTGGAGAGTTATGACCCAAATTCTCCTTAATTAAATTGATGAGAGACAAAAATTGTTCCTCGTCAAGATTATTATAGACATTGAGCAAAAGAATAGGCTCAGATTTATTATAGAGGAGCTTTAATAGTTGGAAATTTGGATCAGACAGCACCAAGGATGTTTTGAGATCATTGATTGTGTTGGCAATATATGTAGTCAACCCTCCCTTGGGTCTTCCAAAACCGCCCCCCAACGCTGGCGTAAAATACGTTTTATAGCCAGGGAGGTGAAGCTCTGTCAGGGACCAAGTCTCCTGGAGACATATGATATTCCCCCCTTCCAAAAAATGTATCAATGAGCCGTCTTCGATTTTTGAACGGAGCCCTGCTATATTCCAGAAAAAAATGGATAGAGAATGCAAATCTACATTATGCACTGTTTCTTGGATTGAAGAATCCATTGTGGAATTAGATGTTAATTGGGAAGAGCTATGATCGATGGATTTGAAATTAATTGATGGTCAATCGACCATTTCAAGAACACTAAATCTGTTGTCCGTGGGAAACCCAAACCAGGTTTCCCTTTGGGTTGGCTCTCTATTTAACATCCGCAATTGATGGAAGCCCCATTCGTCATTTCCTCTTCCCCGAAATTGTGGGCCTGAATTTGTCCTATAACCACCATGCTCATGGTAACGGGGGCCCACTGTGTTCCAACGATTGAAATAATTATCGTGGACTGGGGCTTTAGTTTCCCAATGAGGAGCATTGGTGAATTGAGCGTCCCTGGGCGACCTGGAGGGGTAAAAAAAGGAGAGACGTCTAATACCTATTTCGCCCTGGGTGTTTGGACGCTCCCAAGAACATATGTGGTCCACCACCCATGGGTGGTCAAAGGAAATCAAAATACAGTCGCCCGGAATTGATTTCCTACTATTTCCCACCCACGGGGTTCTACGGACCATCAAGATCCTAGATGACCCGGGTTCAGAAATGGGACAGTTGTTATTTAACCAAAACTGCACCTTATTTTTCAGTGACCAGGTAGTTTCCACGACGTGATCTTCTAACTCGGGAACTCCTACCATAACTACCACATAGGGGCTTGCTTCTGGAGGTAGGTCAACTGCCAACCTTTTTTTGCAGCCCCTCGTGTCAGCCATGGTGTGATCAGTTGTTACTTGGTTAGGGACCTGTTTGTTTTGTTGGAGCGTCTTTTTTCCCTTGAGAGGGGAGTTTTTTGGCCCTGGCTTCGCTGCTCCCAAAACATTATTCTGAGAAGGATGAGAAATGTTGAAGTTAGCAATAGGATCTTCTGTTCGCTCTATAATGGTTGTTTCGGGACGTGGTGATTTAGATGTAGAATCAGAAGGGGCGTTTTTAGAGGTTTTTTTTTCGTATATGACACCTTTTGAAGGGGAGGTTTGATACTTTTCTCTTTTTGTTTATCCCCCCCCCTATTACTTGTTTTGGTTTCATGATGTCAATAAGGAGCTGTAATTGTTGTTCCATTCGAGACAACCTTAATTCGAGTGGGGTAATGGTAACTTTTAGAAGGTCTGCTATGTTGGCTATTGACACAGGGTTAAAATTGTCTCTTTGCAGGTAAATAGGTGAAGAAGAACTCGAGTTAAGTACGCTAAGCAAATCTAAATTTTCATGCGTGGGCTGATTAATGACTGATTTACCAGGGTGGGGATTGTCAGAAGTGGGTGTTGAAGGTTTTGGTTCGTCTAGGGTACTGGAGTCATGAGGGATCGATTTATTAGGTTTTGTTCTTCTTTTCCTAATTGCCCCCTCCCTTTTCCCTCTAGTGATTCTTATTTCTTCCGGGGTTATTTCGGGGATTAGTACTGGCGATTTTTCTAAATCAAGACTTAATTGAAAATCAGAAAGTTGTGAAGCTGATAGATCTACATTATTTGGTAGACTTCTCCTACCTGTGGGAGAGGGGCCACAGCCCCCAATTCGGCGGGACTCTGGGGTTTTTGCATTCTTCAAGTTTCCCATGGATGACCGCTTTGCCAGGGCTAAATCTAAAGAGACCCTACCTTCTATTAGGGTGATGCTTTGGTCAATAAAATTGTTCGCCTTGGTGATAAAGTCATCCATAGGACCCAAACGTTTTCCCCCACCTCCCTTTACTTTATCTTTAGACCCTCTCGTAAGAACCATCTCCACAATCAGGTGGAACAATTAATCGGCAACAAAACTTGGCGCACAGAGTTTTCACCAGGCTACTTAGAGCTCTCAAACGATGAGCTGGGTTAGGATCTGAAAGTACCTCGGTGTTATGGAGAGGGCCCGGTCCGGTCTCCTCCGTTCTCTGACGGCCTCAGACGGCCCGCCCTTTGCCCGGGCTTAGCCCCGGGCGCTCCCGCGCGCTCCCGCGCAGCGGGTAACCAGGTTCTTTAAATAGGACAGTACTTGGGCTTGGGGGCGTGTCGGCCAGGGAGAGCAGCCCAGGTGTTGGTGGTTGGGCTCGCAGGGACTCCTGGACTATGGAGTCCCTGCTGCTCGCAGCCCCGGTCCTGAATCTTTTCCCCTGGATGGCAGGCAGTCCCGATCAGCAATCCTCCACGGTGACTGAACGCGAAGCGGGACCCGCGAAGCGGGTCCGGCGAGTTGCTGGTGCTGTGCACTGGAAGGGCTGGGATGTGCAGGGGCAGTCCGGCGTCAACCCTGAGGTAAGCAAGTAGTTGTCCCACTGTTAGGGAGAAATCCTTCGTCTTTTACTCCCGTGGGCTTGGGGGCGTGTCGGCCAGGGAGAGCAGCCCAGGTGTTGGTGGTTGGGCTCGCAGGGACTCCTGGACTATGGAGTCCCTGCTGCTCGCAGCCCCGGTCCTGAATCTTTTCCCCTGGATGGCAGGCAGTCCCGATCAGCAGTCCTCCACGGTGACTGAACGCGAAGCGGGACCCGCGAAGCGGGTCCGGCGAGTTGCTGGCGCTGTGCACTGGAAGGGCTGGGATGTGCAGGGGCAGTCCGGCGTCAACCCTGAGGTAAGCAAGTAGTTGTCCCACTGTTAGGGAGAAATCCTTCGTCTTTTACTCCCGTGGGCTTGGGGGTGTGTCGGCCAGGGAGAGCAGCCCAGGTGTTGGTGGTTGGGCTCGCAGGGACTCCTGGACTATGGAGTCCCTGCTGCTCGCAGCCCCGGTCCTGAATCTTTTCCCCTGGATGGCAGGCAGTCCCGATCAGCAATCCTCCACGGTGACTGAACGCGAAGCGGGACCCGCGAAGCGGGTCCGGCGAGTTGCTGGCGCTGTGCACTGGAAGGGCTGGGATGTGCAGGGGCAGTCCGGCGTCAACCCTGAGGTAAGCAAGTAGTTGTCCCACTGTTAGGGAGAAATCCTTCGTCTTTTACTCCCGTGGGCTTGGGGGCGTGTCGGCCAGGGAGAGCAGCCCAGGTGTTGGTGGTTGGGCTCGCAGGGACTCCTGGACTATGGAGTCCCTGCTGCTCGCAGCCCCGGTCCTGAATCTTTTCCCCTGGATGGCAGGCAGTCCCGATCAGCAATCCTCCACGGTGACTGAACGCGAAGCGGGACCCGCGAAGCGGGTCCGGCGAGTTGCTGGCGCTGTGCACTGGAAGGGCTGGGATGTGCAGGGGCAGTCCGGCGTCAACCCTGAGGTAAGCAAGTAGTATGTCTGGTCTCAAGGCAAAAAGATCTCAGTGCATCACACAAGTCCTTTTAGCAAGCTGTTGGCTTCTCACGAACCATCTCCCTGCATTTAAGAACTCACCTATAAGGTCATTCTTGTCAGCTTTCTGGTAAAAAATAACTTTTTTGGGTGTCTAAACTGGGATATTAGTGATTTACAAAATCAAATGTGTTCCTATTTTGTGCTATGGCACCAGTATTTCGGATTATTCCTTCCGTGCCAAATTACATCAAAGAGAAAACTGCTTCCGTAGTAGGTTATTGGGTTTGCCTCCTATTACTTCTACATTTTTGTTATGAGGATCGAGGTCTGCCATTCACTGAGGATTTTATTCTGTTGGCTCCCTTCATATTGGTTATCAATTTGGTCTAACCCTATAGGTTTATAGAAGTGATTGTTGCTTGTGCTTTTATGGCATTTTATATAGCATCTTCAATAGACACACTCTGCTTCTCTTTAATATGTTTGATAGTGGAATACTGAGTAGATTGGAGAGTTGGTAAAGGGTCTTTTGATCCTTGCAATCAATACCTGTTCTTACTGCAGTGAGTGTTTGTTGCACTTAGACAATAATAAGAGTCCAGCAAAACCCAACAGCCGATAAAAGGCAAAACCCTTCTTATCTATGACCTAAAGAACTGAATGCTTCCAGTGGAGGCTGGTGGTTTCTGAAAGTGTTGGGGCGTAATACTTGTCGTGGGTTCACCCCATTTGTTTTTTTCAAAATGTGCCTCTGGTGTTTCCTACATATTACGAATAACCTTTAGAGTGATAATACCAGCATTTTTTCATGGGTAACCTGTTATGCCAAGTATTACATGCATTTTGCAGGTGATCCTGCCCATATATCAGGGCTGACCCATATGTCAAAAATTACCTCCACTGTGTCAGTGTCAAGGGCTGCACATGAACAGCTTTTTTGGGACTTATCTTGAGCTGCCTCAGGTATGGCCTTCTCCTTCCAGTAGCCACCTCACCTTCAAAGGAAAATTATGATGTGTGAAGAGTAAGAGTCCACTAGAAAAAATCACAGAAAAACATCGTTCCTGTAGAAGTATGAACCAAGGAAATATAGATAAGAGGAACAGGACAGGGAGAACAAAAGGAATAGAAATCTAAAGGACTTTCTAGGAGCATGGAACTACTGAAGGACTCTCACTGCATTGAGATGCAGTGAGTGTCAGAAATGGTGCCCTTTTAATGAACCAACAGGAACAGGAAATTGTGCCATCTTCGAATGGTCTATCTTGTAAAAAATCCAGTGACCATCCATTTTGGATTAGGACAGGAAGTAACGTCATATGTTTTAGGAAATGCACCTTGAAAAAGGTTTCTGTGCCTTTTTTCTTCCCTTTGCCAGAAATAGCTGCTGTGCCTGTCACATCTGGGTGAAAAGATGAATTGAAAAGTGACACACCCTAAAAAGTTGAGACACAAGCACCACTAGGAAAGTCCTGATTGTATCACCACTAAGTTAAATAATTATCTGTGTATTTAGAGCCACTGGCATTATGCACCGGAGACAGGACTGCACCATGAAGTCCCTGTTGAGGAGCCACCACTGGATGCTATACTCAGATAACTTCAGAAATTAGAATACATTTTGAACCTTTTAAAAATCAGAGGTAAAACTCAGTTCTAGCAAGTAACCTAAATAATAGCATTGAATTATTCCTTGTTCCCCACTCCTATGAGTTTAAACGCTTGGATATGTAAGGATTTTAGCACTATATAAGAACTGCAGTCATAACACGAAGCTATATAGATTACTTGAGAATCTGTTAATAATGAAAGAATACTATGGATATGGGTTCAGCTCTTATTTAATGAAGCACCCAAGCCACTCAGAGTGTTGTTCAAACCAACACAACGTACAGAGAGTGCAGAATGGGAACATGGAAAGCAGTGCCTGTGGGACACACAAAAGGTCCACCTCTCCAGGTGCCAGGAGCAGGATGCCATTTTCCCCCTGATAAATAATCCTCCCAACCAAAAATTGTGGAAAATACAACATAACACAAAGATCAAAGGTAAACCATTACAAAACCCTCCGAGGTCAAGGAATAGATCCACTTTGGAAGGATGTTTTTTACATAGTGGTAGAGGCCGTTCAAGTTACATAATCTCCCATCCTCCATCATAGCTACAATTTTGGAGAGTCCCACTGCACTCAAGGGTTTAGTATATTTCTTGACACCATTGGTCACAGATAACTTCTCTATCGCCAAATTATAAGAAATTAGGTTATTATTTGGGGTGGGGGCCCTACCCATCTCAAGAAATAATAACAATCCTTGTGAGGGTGAACCCTCAAAGTCACTAAATTAACCTGAGCCCAGCCTCCTGGTAGCTATGGTACAGAGCAAACAGCCATAACATAGGGCAATGTGTAAAGTGTTTATGCAGCACCAAAACAGGAATAAGGTCGATATGAACACTAATAACATCCCAAAACAAATTTGAAAAAGAGAGTATAATTAAATAAACAAAATGACAACAAAATGCCAAAAATCCCCCAAGGGGCTCAGGAGGTATGCATTTTTAAAGTATTAAGTAGGAATAGCGCCAAGAGGCATTAAGTGCCAATGATAGTAAATGGGAGTGGTAGACTTGGACCTAGGCACAATTTGACACTGATCACCATTGGTCATGGGATGGATACAGCAATCAGGTTCATCCTGGTGTAAGATTTTACATTCTGACTTTAGTCCTTTGAGCCCCAATCCATCACAGGAGTACATTTCTACACACATCCTCCAGGACCTAAGGGAGCACTTAGAGCCTCACTAGGTGTCAGACAGGGGCCAAACAGCAGGTTGTAGTCCAAATCCATTTGCCACTGGTCAGCTGGGTGGTTGAAGGGTAGCTTGTTGAGTCTCTGTAGTTTTAACAGGAGGCCAGCCTTATGACCCTTGAAGTCCACTTCTATGTCCTGGATGCAAGAGAGAGCAGGTCCAATCTCTTCTGATTTTCCTCAGGTCTAGGAGTGTTCTAAAGTGGGTGCCTGGGGGTTTCACATTTATGCTTGGCACACGCTAGTGGATGGGACTGACTCCCGGGCATGCTGTAACCAAAGAAGTAAAAGTACAAAGTGCCAGAGCACCCAGTTGGGGCATTTGCAAGATGTCATACTTCTTCCACTACACTAAACGTGCTCTCTGAGGACTGGGTGTTTGTCTGGGGGTGTACTGTCAAAATCTTAGTGTCCTCCAATATAACACTAAAACCCAGTTTAGGTCAGTCACAGTACCCCTAACAATACGTCACAAAATCCTAACAAAATAAAGCAGGGTTTTGCAGCAACCAAAAAGAATTGTTTTAGCATCCTCTTTTTGCCCATTGAAGTGCATCCCAAGTGTTATATGTAAAACCCCAGCTGACATGTCAAGAATGATATGACACTGAAGTAGGATTTGACAATGTAATGTCACAAAAGGATGCTCTCAGGCTCACTCTGCATATTCTGTCAGGCTCAGAGGGGTCATCTCTGCCCATTTAAGTCAGCCTATTGCTTGCTCCTGGGAGTCATTTCACACCCATTCACACCTATTCTGGCACAGTAGGAGAGCAAATGGGCCTCCAGAGAAAAAGGTAATTTTCTAAAAGTACATTTTCCTTAATATTCACCAAAACTCTGACTTCACCATTGAATTGGATTTTTAATACCTATTATAAATAGTTGTTTAATTATTTTTTTAGCTGTTTTGTCGCCAAAATCAGCATTATTAAACATAATAATACAACTCAGTGTTTTCCTATGGGGCAGTAAGCCTTGCTACAGTGTAAGGACACATTCCTGTAATTTTGGGGGCTAGCAGCCCCAGTAGTCCTTGCGCCTGGAGGCATCACCAACACTGCCACCAAGAGGGGGAGGAGCAAGGCCTCACTAGTGCGTATATCACCAACCCCATTCCTGCTGCACAGGATGCATGCCTGCAATTTGGGGGATTACCAGCCCCAGTAAATCTCATGCCTGGAGGCGCCACCGGCATTGCCACCAAGAGGGGGGAGGAGCAAGGCCTTTCCTAGCGCTTATAGCGCCAACCCCATTCCCATTGCGTGGGATGCATTCCTACAATTTGGGGGACTACTAGCCCCAGTAGCCCTTCACCTAGAGATGCCACTGACACTGCCACTGAGAGGGGAAGGAGCAAGGCCTCCCTAGTGCTAAAAGCGCCAACGCCATTCCTTCTGCGTGGGCCTCGTCCGGGCAAAGTCAGGCCGGGGGGGAGCCCGCCCACACCCACCAGTGCCTGGAGGAGACTGTGCTGGACCATCCCTCTTGGCTTTTGTTTGAAAGTACTCTCTTCTTTTTTTTATTCTTATTGTGACTGACTTCCCTCTGTGATATGGGCAAAAGAAAAGCCGTAGGGGTCCCCCGGGCTCCACTCCAGTTAAAGGCACCTCAATTTACAGAATGTTGGAGAGGGATTGGGATTGTTAGCATGGAAGTTGCATTAACAGACAGGAGACTTTCCCTCGCTCCTGCTGTAGTCCCGGACGTAAATGTAGTCTCTATGTCTACTGATTTAATAGTGCCTTCACCCATTGTTTCTGTTCTTGTGAGTACCAGGCATGTGTCTGACACCCCACCTATTGGCTTTGAAAGCCCACACTCAGCTGTTAATGTTAAGTAGCCCGGGCGGGCTGCTGCAATAAATCCACGGAGGCTGCTAGTCAAAATTGTTCCTCTCTTTGAGAGACCACGGATGGTGCACCAGCATTTAAACCTCTTTGGGTATCACAGTTCTTAGAGGACTGTATTATTAAAGTCAATGAACTCCTTCAAGGTGAGCTCACCTCTCTTATCGTTCACCTGAATGCACATGATAAGGAACTGACTGACACTGAGCAGCTGGAGGCTTTGCCTGTATCAGGCTCAAATCTGGCGTCTAAGTAAAGTCAGGTTCCGTATAATGGTCAAGATAATTCCATCAATGCCTTAAGGTCAATGTCATCTTAGAGGCTTCTCCCGAACAGTAATCGTCCTGTTTCTGCTACCTAGTACTCTGAGCGGAATCCCCTGATATGTCTCTCTTGCCTCCCTTGCCTCTGACAGGTGAAATCACGCATCATGTTTAGGGGTTAGATTCCCCTGAAGATTTTCACTTAAGGGGAATTATGGACAGTGGATCTTCTCTAAATTTTAGTCAGCCATTGATTAACCTTCCTCCAGCTTCTTGTCTTTATGGGGTGATTCTAACAGGAGTTCCTCCTTTGCGTAAGAATCAGAGCGAGACATATGAATATCTTTTCAACAAAACTTTGGACTGGATTGTGTGGTACAGGGATAGTAACATTTTATGAACATGAAGGGTTGGTTGGATTGAGCCCGGTCAGTGGATAGATGTGGTGATTGTGTAATCATTGATTTTACACCTCCACTTTTGGTGCAAAGTTTGCATTTTGGGTGTCTGAGTAAACGGGTAGCCAGGAGCAATATTACTTTACTACTCCAATTTTTATAAACCCTGTCCCAAATCCCTGCTAGCCGCCAAACGCCAGGAACCAAAGGTTTGTGTCCCGCAAGTGACTGATTGCGTTAATCCCATTCCCCTGTGTAACGCTGATTCTTTTAAAGATACCGACCTCAAATCAATTTGATATTCTATCTAGTGTGGATTGACTTCCTGATGACCCTCAGGCCGCTCCCTTAAACATCAGTGAAATGGGGAATGATACTTGGTGGTCGACCCCATACCAGAAGACAACTGTGTAGTAATTCCCTGCTCTGCCGCATGTAAATTGCCGTACAGCGATTCATTTAGGTGGTCTTTTACCCCGCCCAAAGGTTCTTGTTCTGTGGAGGTGGTAGCTGACCAACCACGGGTATCAAGGATAAGATCACTAACCCTGCATAGATTGATTTTGTTGTTAGCCACGATTTTGTTTTGCAGGAAACGTGGACCACTCCTCCCATCTCATCCTCTGGGTCCACTTGTTACTCCCGCCCAGCAACTCCCTCTACCCGTGGCAGAGCCAGTGGTGGACTCTCCATTTGGGTCCAAGTGAACCTCATATTGGAAATCACAATGCTTCACAATGGTTCTACCTTCCAAGCCAAGCATTGCTTACTAACGAGATTTCTAGCTCTTATCATTTTTATTTGACTAATTTCTATAATAATGCTTTTGTATATACAGACTGTGTTCATTATACACAGCTGTTCACTTTTATTTTCACATTTTAGGCCTATTGTTGAGGGTTTTGAGCTCAACTATTTTATCTCATATGTGGGGGTTTTAATGTGAAATGAACTGCCTTTTGTGAGGATTTGTAGTGAGAGGACAGATGGATGCCAGAGGGAAGGAATTATGGCATTTTGTTTCTGATTTTGATCTTGTTGAATTGATTCACCTGTTTAATGGAGATAGACCCCAAACTGCTTCTTTCAGGGAGTGGGAATGAGCTTCGATTATTGATTAGATATTCTCAACTAGGGCTTTCTCATCATGGTTCTCTCTGGGTTACATAAAGAAAATAGAGTGGGGGATCATAATGCCCTAATTGTTGAAGGTTGTTTTAGTGGGAGCATGTCTAAAGTACCGGTGGTTTCCGGAGCAATCGCCCAGCAATCTAACGATGACAATAGGCTTGTTTGGCAGATGGAGAATCATGTATCCACTCTTGGCCAAACCTCTAAAGAACCATCAGGAGATCTTTCCAGGCTGAATGGGAGACAGGATCAGCGGTGTCCTGTTGGCTCACTATGAAGCCATTTGCTCTTGCATCAGGAATTATTTTTTGAAGCCAAGCTGACACAAATAAGAGTGCCAGCGTTGGTTTGTTAGTCACTGGTCTGAGGCCAACCACCGGCTGAGGAAGGTGCTTTTGGTTCTTCCTAAAGACTCCCAGGAGATTGGGGCACCAAGTGTGAGAAGCTGGCCTGGTATATGATGTACACTTATGTAAGTGGACATCTTGCACCAGTCCAGACAACCCTTATGGTGAATTAAGAGGTATTAGACAACCTTAGAAAGCTCTCTAAGTGGTAGTTATGGAGAGCAGCCTTCAGGCGTAGTCCAGGAGTGTAAAGCAGCTTGTTTTACCAGAACGCAATCTTATAGTATAGATTACGGGAAAAGAACCACACCAAGTATTTATAAAAATATGTATTCATTATATAATACTCTCAAACATATAGAAATATCTCCTACCTGCAGATATGCACAATGCACACAATACCTCAGCAAAGAAACACAGTAAATAGCAGGGAATACACAGTGGCCCCAGGGGGGACCAAACCATATAGTAAGAAAGTGGAAGAAAGTGGTATAAGAACCACGACTCGGATCAAGACAGGGTCGAGAGGATGTAGAAGTGCCGGAGACCCAAGGAACCACCCAAGGTGAGTAGATAGGGTCCCCATGGAGAGTGTGTGCAGTGTGGGAACATAACTGCGTGCTCCGTACAACTCTATGTGTACGTTGCGGTTGGGGTTTTGAAGATTAAGGACCCTTCCCAGTGGACCCTAAAGAAACCCAATGGAAGACAGAAGGTTGGAGAGCCACCCCACCCGTGGATACCCTAGTACCCACGTTACCTACACCAAGGAAGCCGGGTGCATACGTGTGAAATGGTGTCAGAAATCGCCGTCAAACCCAATGGAGGACTTCAGGAAAGTGGCGCTGTGGAGGAAAGAGAAAGTGTCCGGTGGAATCCAAAGATGGATTCTTGATGAGAGGGACCTGCAAGCAGAGGGGACAGAGTCTTTGTCATTAAGGAGTGACCAGGAGACTTGGAAGACGAATGCCCTCAGATGTCAGGTGTTGCAGGATGGGAAACAACCATTACAATGCAGTCATCACAACGCACTCTCTTTACAATACGGCTGTTACAACGTGAATGCATTTACATCGTATGCGATTACACCGCAGACATTACAATGCATGTCACTACCACACATGCCATTACAACACATACCATTACAACGCATGCCATTACAACGTATTATAAGGTAAGTAATGGAGTTTTTTTTGTTTTAGGGTGGGTATGATTTTGGGGGTACGTGGGAATAGTAATTTTTACCCCTACACTATCCAACACTAACCCTACTGTTGCACTCACTGGAGTGGGAATAGTAATTTTAACCCCAACACTATCCAACACTTACCCTACTGTTGCACTCACTGGAGTGGGAACAGTAATTTTTGCCCCTACACTATCCAACACTTACCCCACTGTTACCCTAAAAGTATTATGCGTTGTAATGGTATGCGTTGTAATAGAATGCGTTGTAAAGGTAGTTTCTAAAAATGCGCTGTAATGGCATGCGTTGTAAAATCATGCATTTTAAAGGTAGCTGCGATGTAAAACCTGCGTTGTAAAGGCATGTGTTATAATTGTTTGCGTTGTAAAGTCATATATTCTTGCAGGATGGATGACAAGGACCTTGACTCTGCAGCTGTGAGGACCAGGTGAAGCTGAGGAGGACCAGGAGCCATGCACAAGCAGTCCCACAAAGGATGTCGAGTGCTGAGGGGTCGGGGTTCGGCGGGAGCACAAACAAGCCTTGGCAACAGCAACCCATGCAGGAATCAATAAGGAGCAATGTTGAGGCCAGCAGGGTCCAGGAGACTCGCCACCAGCAGGGGAGTCAAGGCAGACCCCGAGCAAGCAGGGGAGCCCAAAGGAAACAAAGGTGACCCTCAAATGGACCCACAGGCTGGAGGCACTGGAGTCGCAAAATTACCTCAAGCAGCTCCCCAAAAAATGCAGGCCATGATGCACAGGAAGTGGTGTGGCTGAAGATTCTAGTCACAGGAGATGCTCAAGGTTAGGGCTACTTGGAGCTCGAAGATCTTCTTGGAAAAAAGCCAACAAGCCTTTGCAACTGCAAGTTGGACACAGTGCACAGGGGTTCAGTTATTGCAACCCCCATGAGAGATACTGGCCTCAAACTTGGTGAGAGGGCAGGGCAGGCCTCGGGAGCTGTGGAAAACTCCCTCCTGTGTTGCAGAGAGTCCGGAGGAGCTCAGCACACCAGTCAACTTATTTGTGGTGCCTGTGAATGCAGGGGAGTGACTCCTTCACTCCAAGGGAGATTTCTTTAGGTGTCTTTGATGTTTCACAAGCCTTGGAAGGTTCCTGGATGATGCACAGGCACAGATGTTGCAGCAGGCTGGAAGGGAGACGAAGTCAAGCCCAAACAAAGTCCAGCAAAGTCCAGGGTACCCAGACGGTAGAAGTAGAAGTGGTGTCTGAACCGAATCTTATCCCACGACGAATCTAGGGAATACACCCAGGTAAGCCCTTAAGTACCCTAGGGAAAGCCTAGGAAAGATTCAGGGGACCCTCCCAGGGGAGGGTCTGTACAAGGGGGAGGTTACTCTCATGTCCTTTCTCCAGTTTTGCTCCAGAGCAGGAGCCAACGGCTCCCAGGACTGGTTTGAACTGGACTATGCATAGGGACACCAAATGTGCCCCTCATGCAGACTTTCTAGCACTGGCAAGCACACCCACCCGGTCCCAATACACTAAATCCTGTCTAGGAGGTGGTCACACCTCCCTGTGACAGGATGCCTATTGCTCTGCCTTCCCTTGCTCGAGCTTGGCTCAGCAGCAGGAGCGCAGAAATGTGTCTCTGGTCGGCAGCAACCATTTTGTGCTGTCCGGGTATAGAAAGTTGGCACCGGGAACACATAGAGCCTAACGGGGGGTTCTTCCAGTGCTTGGAATCATACGATTTCAACATGTTTGATACCATGATAGGATTAGTTGCAGCTGTTTTTGAGCTGGTCATCGCATAATTACGCAGTGCCCCTCTATATAGTATATGGCTGCTTCACTGACAACCCGGGAGAATGGACTCCATACGCTGCAGGTGCGTTCTGCTCATGCAGGGGCACCCTCTTACTTAGAACCAAGCACCCTGCCTTCAGGATTGCAAAGGCCTGCTATAGGGGTGACTTAGTGGTTTTAAGTGCAGTGACCCTAGATATAGGAAACCTATATCTTTAGTAAGTGGTGTAAGCACCAACTTACACAGGCTGCAATGGCAGGCCTGTAATTCCATTTTAAATGGTCTCTCATAGGTGGCATAATACATGCCTCCCCCATGGGAGACCTCTGGGGTACCTATGCCCTGGGTACATGGGTACCATATACTAGGGATTTATAAGGGCACCCCAGTATCCAATCTGGGGTGTACCTAAGTACTGAACATAACACTTTAGGGAGAAAGCAGATAGACTAGGGTCCTGATTAGCAGGATACCAGTCAGACTAGTCAAAAACAGCATCACATCAAGCAAAAAGTGGGGGTAACAATAGAAGCAGATCCTACTTTCCTACACCAAGGCTGAACTATAAGAATACCATGAAGGTGAGGAAGGAACAGCCATGCAATATAACAGTAAAACCTTCTGGGATCTGGTGAGCAGGATTAGACGTAGGGATGCTCCGGCAAATCCCCTTTTATCTTGTAATGTGTCTGGTTGTGACCGGATCCGACATTTTGGTACTATATATCTTATCATAGACGATAAGGGACTAGAGGCCTGCTTACGGGATAAAATAAGGAATGCTCCCGGATGGGGTACCCATGGACTTTTTAAATGTAACATCGATCTCTGGGGCCCCTTGTTCATAAATGCTTTCAATAATTCTTTTTGCAATAAGATCCTGAGCTCTTGGAGGGTGTCCACAACAGTCTCCATCTTTAAAAAGGGAGCAGGAATTTGCCTAAATGCCATCGCCTGATCGCCTTACTTAATATCACTATCAAGACCGTGGGAAGGGTGGTCGTTAACCGGGCAAGAGCCTGGGCTACTCAGAACAAGGTTTTGTGTCCTTTCCAATTTGGCTTCCGTTCAGGACTGGGTACAGCGGAGTAGTGCCTGAATTTGCAGCTGATTATAGGCAAATATATGTTTGGTAGGCACTGTCCACAGTACCTGGACATTATGGACTTATCCACAGCATTTGACTGCTTAAGTAGAGCTAAATTATGGTTTATGCTGTTGGAATTGGGGTTGAAGCTCGCATTGGTAAACCTTCTATCCACTCTGTATGAGGATCTAACAGCTAAAGTGCTAAAATGAGATATTGCCCTACCGGTGAAATGTCGGATTCCTTTCCGCTGGCTAGAGGGGTGCATCAAGGATGCATCCTGGCACCTCTATTGTACATAATCTACTTAAATAAACTCAGCTCATATTTGTCAAGTGTATCCGTGGATGTGTTGAGAATAAAGAATCTGCTAGCACCCGCACTGCGATGAAGTTTAAGATGAGATTCAATGACTTTAGCTACTCCGGAAGATTGCGTTCCAAGTCTACCAAAAGCTTATTTAGGAAGTCCTTAGCAGGCCTGAGGTACCAGCAATTAACTATCCTTACCTCTTTCTTGGTGGGAGAGGTCGCTTCTGTTCCATTCCAGGGTGGGCTCGATGTGGCGCTTTTTTGTTTTTGGGAAAGTCCTCATGAATTGGGAACATCTGTTCAGGCCTGCCCTTGCAACAGGTCTTCGGCTCGAACCTTGATGCATTTTATGTTTTTTGTAAATTTTAAAGAGCTCCTTTTGTTATCTATCTGAAGCCAATTTTAAAGCTCTTGGATCTCAGAAAGTGTTGTGATGCTATATTTTGTTTACAGCCACTAGGTAGCCTAAATGTGTGTTTTAGAGTTTCCGCTTTCCTTAAAGTGGCTGTTAGGTGTAGGAAATCTACGTAGGGCTGACCTACGAGTTTATTACCTGTCTGCCTAGTCTGGATGCAAAATGTGGTTTCATTGAGTTTTATTTGATTATTTTGTGCCTGTATTGCATATCTCCTTGGCTATTTGTAAATTTTCTAATGTTATTCAAATTGTGTTTTATGTGATTTTTACTGTATTGCATTATGTTTCCTGGTGTAATGCATAGCCAAATGAAGACCACTTTGACTTAGACATATTTAACATTCATATGTGTGACTTATAAATAGTTAAAAGGAATGGCAGTCAGGCTTAACTTAAAGGCAATATGTAAATAATTTATGCTGCACACAAACATTAAAAAAGTAAAAAGACAACATAAGAAAAATCACACACCAATTTATGAAAATAGAGTAAATTATAATAAATTATTTGACACTAAAACGACAAAAAGCCAATCAGTGGAACCGAAGTTTTGAATTTTAAAGATTCAAGTGAAAATAAAGCCAAAAAGCACAAAGTTCCACTTGTGCCAATCTGGTCATGCTAGACTGAGTGAAAGTCACAAGTTCAGGCATACAGGGGCCAATTTAGTCCTGCTGAATGAGTTACCTTCCCAGTCCAGCACAAAGAGTTCAGTTCACGGTAGACGGTGGCGTGAGGAGCAGGGAGAGCGTTGTGGATGGCTATCGAAGTAGTGCGAAGAGCAGGACAGGACTCACGGATGGAGATGACCGTGAGTGGTCAGCACAGTAGCGTGAAGAGTTGGTTTGCCGGAACTTCGCGTTGGCAGTTGGCACAAGTGGCATATTTTGGGCACTAACGGGCCTGATCGCATTCATGACGAGCCCAAAAACTTCAGTAGAGCACAACTGAGGCCAAACCAAGGTTCCAAGACCTGATGGGCACCACTTGGAGATCAGGAACTCACTCCAGCTAGGTCCAGGTACTGTTTCAAGATGGTTGGAGCCTGTATGTCCCTGTGGCTTGGAAAAGGAGGCAAGCAAACTAGCCCTTGGAGTCACTCTGGTAGTCTTGGGTTCAGGTGAAGATGTAGGGCTGACCTCTGAGGGTGCAAGGCAGGCTCCAGGCAGCAAATCAGTCCTTTCAGATGCAGCAATACAGTCTTGTGCATACCACTCTACAAGGGACTTATAAGTAAATTAAATAGGCCAAACAGGTGTAAGTCAATCTTACATGTTTAAAGTAGAGAGCACAATCACCTAGCACTGGTTAGCACTGGTAATTTACACTGAGTGCTAAGGCCAACAAAAATGAATTCAGCAAAATATTACAGGAAAAAGTCAAAAACTTTGGGGGTGACCCTGCAGAGAAGGACAAGTCCAACAGTCACTTCCACTCGGGGTTCATCGTTCATCAAATATCATTGTTAATTTTCCTCTGGGACACATTTGACAGCTCTCATTCTTCGGAACCCTAAATAGCCCACTGTACATACTCTGTCTTTTGCCACTTCATCCACTCTGAAAAAAGATGCATGTTGGAATCTTTCCTGTGGAATGAGCAGTTACCTCATACGCCGTCACCAGCTTCTGCAGATCCTACTTCCCCTTCCTTTCAGCCCCCTTGGCTAACTACATTTCCTCTCTCAGGGCCCGATTCACAGAACTAACTTAAGACAAAATCCTAAACTTACTACCATTTTGGTATTCACAGAAGGCACTTACTCATTTTGATATTCACAGAAGGCACTTACTCATTTCGGTATTCACAGAAGTTAGGACTCCTAACTTTAGGACTCCTAAATGTCTTCTGTGAATACCGAAAGTCTTAAAGTTAGGATTTTTCTCCATTTAGGAGTAGTAAAGTTAGGATTCCTAACTTTAGGACTCCTAAATGCCTTCTGTGAATACCGAAAGTCTTAAAGTTAGGATTTTTCTCAGTTTAGGAGTAGTAAAGTTAGGACTCCTAACTTTAGGACTCCTAAATGCCTTCAGTGAATACCGAAAGTCTTAAAGTTAGGATTTTCTCAGTTTAGGAGTAGTAGAGTTAGGAGTCCTAACTTTACTACTCCTAAACAGAGAAAAATCCTAACTTTAAGACTTTCGGTATTCACAGAAGGCATTTAGGAGTCCTAAAGTTAGGACTCCTAACTTCTGTGAATACCGAAATGAGTAAGTGCCTTCTGTGAATACCAAAATGAATAAGTGCCTTCTGTGAATACCAAAATGGTAGTAAGTTTAGGATTTTGTCTTAAGTTAGTTCTGTGAATCGGGCCCATGATGTCCTGTTTAAACGTTCCACAAGACCATCCCCTACAGGACAATAAAATGCAGATGTTTTTGAGTCGGATCCCTCTTTATGGCACATTTTTCTCCATCTCATGCAAGCCAAATTGAGTTCCTTGTCAGTGAGAAGCCTAAAAGGGAAACTCTCTGTGGTAAACACCTCTTCCAGAAAATCTGTTCCACTCTTAGTTTCTATATTACACATGCATTTCATCTCCAGCCACCCCAAGGCAACATCCACCAAAACCTAAACAGAAGCAGGCATTTTCTTGACCTAACAAATCAAAAGCTAATTCTTCTCATGGCTTCTCAAATGTTATGAGTGAAGGTAAAATTTCCTAATTTTTTCGCTCACATGGGAATAAATATTGTCCCTTATTCATTGTGAATATCTATTCTTGACCACCAACACCTACAATGTGCTCTCATTTTCATCTAAATATTACTCTGATGACTCCCAAGACCCCAAATCTATCAATACTTTCCTTAGCCTAATTGGAAGCACCAACTGTGTACCGCTACAAATCAACTCACCTGACCCCTTACCGTCGAAAAACCTAACTGCTGTTCACACGCTTGCTTCAAACACCATCCCTCCAAACTCATTCTTGACCTCACATAATAGTTCATCACTACATGTGTTCTCCAACGTCTTGTCATGTGACATGCCACCTGATGACATTGCAACAACAACAAGGTGATGGATGGAATCCTTGAATTAATCTCAGACACTGGCAATAGCTCTGGGCCACATCCAAACCAATTGTTTTGAGATGGCATGGTGGGCGAAAATGATGGATTGCGATGCGGCCCAGATCGATCGCCAGTGGCTGAGAGTAATTCAAGAATTCCATCCATTACTTTACATTTTCACGCCCTAAGTGTGACTGGTATGCCAAGACGTGGGACCCGTGCTCACTGTGCCACTGGAATCAAGCTATACCTGTCTAATGAGCCCATAATAAGGGCAAAACAGGTTGTGTGTTGCTTGTGTTATGGTTCAGGGAGGACCTGGCCTGGCAGTTCGAACTGGAGAAGTGCAGCTCACTGGTTAGAGGAGGCATACCCTGAAGCAGAGATCAGACCCGGGACCTGGGTTCGATTCCCGACGCGGCAGGGTCCAGAGCCCAATTGTCCACGGACTCGATAATTCTCGCTTCGGTGCCCACTCTAAGCACGAGTTCACACTATGCAGCTCTGGGCAACAAGCCTGCTTAATCTCCACAACGGCCCCCCGCGGCGGGATGCCTGGCTTTCACCTTGGGGATGCCCAGTACGGGTTATCTTACAGGGAAAAACCAGGACGGGTTCCCAATGCAAGCGCCAAGATGCCCGTAGGGTGATAGCTGCGC